>NC_133771.1:30497208-30537222 GCF_003597395.2 Chelonoidis abingdonii | reverse complement strand
GGGTGGAGTACAGAAATCGATTTAAAGAGCCCTTTATATCGATATAAAGGGCGTTGTAGTGTGGATGGGTACAGCGTTAAATCGATTTAACGCTCTTTGAATCGATTTAAATGCGTAGTGTAGACCAGGCCTCAGACACACAGAAGCACAAACTACTCTCCCTCCAGTGCATTACCCACCCCTATCCGTGCTGGAGCTGAGTGTCAGGGCAGTCAGTGCAACATCTCCCCCTCCCGCAATCTGTGGTAGGAGCCAGGGCTCTAGTGCAAACTCCTCCTCCTCCCTGCCCCCCCCAGCCATTTGTGCTGGGGCTTCAAGCCAGGGCTCTCCAGTGCACCATCCTCCCCGTCCCCATCCATGCTGGGGCTGGGACTAGGGTGACCAGGTGTCCAGTTTTCAACCAGAACACCCGGTCGAAAAGGGATCCTGGTAGTTCTGATCAGCACTGCTGACCAGGCCGTTGACTGCGGCTAGGGTGACCAGATGACAAGAACAAAATATAGGGATGCATGGGAGGGGGGCCGCCGCTGAAGCAAAAAACAAACAAACAAAAAAAGAGTGCAAAATATCGGGACAAATGGCGTCCCAACCATACATCTGTCGGGACATGGGACAAACAACTAAATATTGGGACAGTCCCAATTTTATCGGGACATCTAGTCACTAACTGCAGCACTGGCAGGCTCCCTGCTAGCCTCTGCTCCACACACGTCCCGGGAAGCAGCGGCCAATGGGAGCTGTGGGGGAGGTGCCTACAGACAGGTCAGCATGCAGAGCCACCCGGTCATGCCTCAGCCTAGGAGCCAGAGAAAGGACATGTCACTGCTTCTGGGAGCTGTTTGAGATAAGCACCACCCAGAACCTGCACCCCTAACTCCCCCCGCCCTCCAAACCCCTCTATTCCAGCCCAGAGTATCCTCTGGCACCCCAAACCCCTCATCCCTGGCCCCACATCAGAGCCCCCCTCCACACACACACCTTAACCCCTCCTCCAGCCCAGAACCACCTCCTACACTCTGAACCCTTCATTTCTGTCCCCACCCTGGAACCCACACTCCAACCCCCTGCCTCAGCCCAGAGCCCCCTCCTATACTCCAAACCCCTCAGCTCCACCCCTCAGCCCAGAGCCCCTCTTGCATCCCAAATCCCTCATCCCTGGTCTCACCCCAGAGCCCACACCCCCAGCCGGAGCCATCATCTTCTCTCCTATCCCAACCCCCTGCTCTATCCCGGAGACCCCTCCCACACTGAAACCCTCATTTCTGACCCCACCTCAGAGCCTGCACCCCTAACCCACCCCCAACCCACCCCCAGACCCCTGAGCCAGCCCAGTGAAAGTGAGTGATCGGGGTGGAGAGTGAGCGACAAAGGCAGGGGGGTGGAGGGAGCGGGGCCTCGGAGAAGGGGCAGGGCTGTGGTGTTCCCTTTGTGCAAGGAAAGTTGGCAACCCTAGGTGGGAGGGGAGCCCTCAAGGCCCTCCAGTGCAACGTCCCGCCGGCATCTGTCCCAGAGAGCTCCCCTGTGCCCAGGGGCGGCTCTAGGCATTTTGCTGCCCCAAGCACAGCAGGCAGGCTGCCTTCAGCGGCTTGCCTGCAGAGGGGTCCGCTGGTCCTGTGGCTTCTGGACCTCCCACAGGCATGGCTGCGGGAGGTCCCCCGAAGCTGCAGGACCAGTGGACCTCCCGCAGGCAAGCTGCCGAAGACAGTCTGGCTGTCGCCCCTGCTGCGACCAGCAGAGTGCCCCCCACAGCTTGCCGCCCCAAGCATGTGCTTGGTGTGCTGGGGCCTGGAGCTGCCCCTGCCTATGCCATAGCCCCTCTCATCCAGTCCGTGCCAGGGCTGGGAGCTGGGGCTCCCCAGTCCCACAGCCCCCCCCCCCCGAGACAACGCCCTCCCCTCCCCCAGCTCTCCCCGCCCCGAGACAATGCGCTCCCTTCCAGCCCTCCCCCAAGGCAGTGCCAGGTCCCCTCTCCACGCTGGGCCCTGCTGCTCCCCGCGCCCGTTCCGGATTTGCGGCGTGGCTCCCCGCCCCGGCCGGGCTGGCCCCGCGGCGCCTGCCAGCGGAAGGGAAGGGAAGGGAAGGGAGGCGCCCCGGGGACCGAGCGCGGCGCGGCCCGATGGAGGCGCTGCTGGCCCTGGCCAACTGGAGCACGCTGCTCGTGTGCATGGTGATCAAGCTGCCGCAGGTGGTGGCCGTGCTGGCTGCCAGCTCCGCGCGCGGCGTCAGCCTGGAGAGCCTGCTGCTGGAGCTGAGCGGGTAAGACGGAGCCGGGGGCCCAGGCTCCGCGTTTGCTGCCAGCCTGGGCCCGAGGGACCCTTAGCACGGGGAGCTCGCCAGGCTTTTCCCGCTCCCCTTGGGCCCGGCCGGCTTCACACGCCTGCCCAGGCCTGAGGACGGGTTACTCCCCAGGCTCAAGTTTACTGAGGGCGGATCCTGTCTGAGTACAAGGAGGGATGCGCGCCCAGCTCCTGAACCCTTGTGGAAAAGGCGGCGCCTTCCCGTAGCCCACCGAGAACTAGCATCGTTCCCCCCAGCTCCAACGTGCAGCAACTTTCCAGCCCCCCTGGCGGAGAAACGCTGCACCTTCACCACCAGGATCACCGCAGCAGCGAGACCTGGGCTTCAGGCTACAGAACGGGCTGGTACCTCATGTACTTTCAGCAAATGTTTTAGAAGTTTGCATTACCCAGAAAGCATGTTTTAAGTGAAATGGGCTAGTCCTGGACCTTGGTTTCATTCTTAAAATAGGCCCCAGCACAGGAGCCTGGCTGCCCTAAGCTTTCCCAACTTCAACTGGAAATGGAATGCTGCTTTATAAATTAAAAATCTTTACTTGTAGGAAGACAAGAATATTCAAACAATTAACCTCTTATGAAATACATTATTTGCTATAACAAAGATCCAATAGACATTGTATGTGTGTACTTAAAAGTAAACCCATTTTGGCCCAGGCTCATATGACTTACCTTAAACGTTAGTCAACAGTTAGTGCTCAGGGACAGCAGTTTTGAACTCCTGGTAATGCCAAGATTCCCCCAGGGAATGATAATCAATCAAGGTTATTGATTCATCCTTGCAGGCTTATTTTAAAAAGCCTTGACTTGAAAACCTATGTATTTATGGAGTTAGTCTATGTAACTTGACCTTCCTACTGTTGTCCCCTTTATCCACTATCCCCCACTCCCTCAATTATCTTTCTCCAGCAGCTGTTGCATCCTGTCTTAATTTAGACTGTAAACTCTTTGGAGCAGAAACTGTCTTTTTGATTTGTGTTTACACAGGACAATGATGCCCCCAATCCTGACTGGCACCTCTGGGTGCTACTGTCATACAAATAATAAGAAGCAGAGAATTGTATGTTCCCTTTTTGCAATAAGTTTGCTCAACTTTGTAAAGTGCATGCAGCTGCTCTAGTGCTATTCTCATCACAAGCACTTGCAAGAAGTAGTAATGATTTCCAAGCTGACAGACTCAGTCATACAGGTGCTGCTGCTCTTTACTGCCAGTGCTTTATATAGAAGGAACTCATGCACTAATGTTCAGAACTGCTGAACTAGAGTCACAACTTTTGGATTATGTTTGAGAGTAAAGTCATTAGTAAATTGCAGCCTACATAAAGATTTCTGAACCAAGCCTCCACCTTCAGTGCAATCACTCTTAGAAACTCACTTCTGCTACGAAACTTACAAGAATCAAATGTATTATTATTATTAAAGTTCAGAGTAGGACTATAAGCAACTCTTAAAGAGGAATCTTAAAAAACCTGATCTTATATATGTAATCCTGCCCAACTACACCCTGTTCTACCCTCTCAGCTGTTCTCATCCTCATTTGTGTGGGTCTGAATTCTGGATTGTGAACTCCTTGTGACAGGATCTGTCTCTATCTCTTGTGAGAGGCATCAGCCACTGCTGCAGTTGCACTACAAATAATAAAGGACGTCTGTTGCCTCCTTTGCAATTTAGACCTGGCCACAGTAGCCTCAGTTGTCTCCTGAATTGGCCACTTTGTATGTCTTGGATGGCACCAATTTGCAGCATCTGTCCCTAAGTGGCTAGCTGAGAATTCCAGAATAGAATAACTGTTATTTGGATGTAAATCACAGACAGCATTCAGTAAAATATTTACCAGCATGTTGTAGCCTTGAATGGAAGAATGGTGCTGTTATTAAGACAGAAGGCTTGGTGTCACAAGACCACAGTTCAGTTCATTGCTCTCTCTCTGGCTTCACCTGTAGCTTTGTGCAACCTGATTTCTCTCCTCAGTTTTCTCACCTAGAATGGGGATAAAATTCCTTACCTATCTCACAGGACCATCCTCAAAAAGTTTGTAGAACATCTTTTTAAAGAGTATTGTGTAGAAGGAGCTGTGGGAATGCAAAGTATTATGCAGTTGCAGCTATTAAAACAAATTATGATTAAAAAAATAAAAACCTATTTTAAATATGTTGAATAAAAAGGAACTGACATTTCAAATATTCAAAACACGGGTTTGTACAATACACCCTTTTAGAACTGACAGTGGTATTGTATCCTATCTTGTGGTTGGTTATAACTGAATGCACCCAAGTTATTTTTAATCAGATGCACCGTATTAGCATGGTGAATTGTATTTTGTGCATTACAAGATGAGTGTTGCTGCGTTGCTTGAGTTAATGACTGTTCACTCACCTGCTAGTATTTCTTCCTACCCAAAGGAATTAAGAAGAGGCATTGTTTGACTTGAGCTGTATACTGGGTCATTATATAAATAGTATTATCTGCTTGCTGTGTCATAAGTAACCATACTACTTAAACAGGCTTCTTCCCACCCCAGAGGTGTCATATTTAGTCCTCTTAAAGAAAAACACAACGCCTATCAAACGAACAGTTCAACTGTTAAGCTCTAGTAACAGTGCAGTAAATTAATCCTTACTTGTTAGGAACCCCTCCTATAAATAGGTTTGTTTCTAACCAAAACAAATTGTGTGCGTTCCTGCATATCAGTGCATGGTAGAGAGAAAAACTATGGTGACTTTCATTTGCAAAGTATGAAGTGTTCCCCTTGTGTGAAGTTGCTAGGAACAGCTGACTGCATATACATTGCCAACTCTCCCAACTTTGCTAGAAATGTAGTTTTAGTTTGAAGATTAACTATGTAAAAATGGCATCTTTTCTCTTCACACATCTTGATCTGTTCAGGGTCATAGTTGCTGACTGGTCCAGTTTTGCAAAGCTGTAAGCATGCATGTAACTTTATGCACTTGCACAATCCTTGTTGACTTCATGCTACACACTCACTTCAGGGTCAGGATCAGGGTCTTTCTGGAGGAGTAAGCACTGCTTTTTACTCATTAGCCCTGCAGATCTAATATAGCTTAGAACAAGTAAGTTAATTACATATCAATTGGAGGATCAAATTTATGTCCCCTCACCTCTTTCTCCTAGCATATGACTAAGAGATTGTTTGACCTACAGAATTATTACTGGTACTGATGCATGAATTATATGGAAGCAGCCTAGCTAGCCAGCCCTGGGTGAGTAAGCAGGACTGGCAATTAGAAAATATCATTTATTTGTGAACTGAGCAGATATGATCAGCAAGTCAGAAACACACACAAAGCTACACAATGCCATCTCACAGCGGTACTTTTCAGAATAGAACCTTGCATTAGGTGTCAATACCAATGAGAAGGTGGTGCCAAAATTTAAAACATTACATGTACAAGGAATACATGATGGCGTGTGGTATTAAGGTTTTATGGGCAACATTTGGGATTGGCCTGGAGAAGCCACACATGCAAGTGAGTTCAAACAAATGCCAATACATTTTATGCCACATACCACCACAACATAGATTCTGCTCCTTCCATGTGTTTTACAGGAAAATTATTTTGGGAATGTTTTAAACAGTTTTTTATTTTGAAAGTTCATTGGCACTGTTTCTTGTGTCCTTCTACCTGTAAGGTCACCTGATTTAATTACCTTGACTCTAGTTGTCCAGAACTCACCTCAGTACTAGAATACCCTAGCTTAGCAGTTCTTAAACTTTAGCAACCCAAGGACCCCCATTTTAATTTCAAAATTTGTGCAGACCCCCCAAACCTCCCCTGCTCAGCCCCAGGCTCCGCCTCCTCCCTCCCAGCACCTCCTGCGTGCCCCTGAACAGCTGTTCTGAGGCATGCAGGAGGCACTGAGAGGGAGGAGGAGGAGTTGATCAGGCCCTGGACATAATTCCGTCCCCTCTTGAGCGCATCCCATCCCTTCTCCTCCCTCTCCCTCCCAGTGCCTCCTGTACATCAGGGAACAGCTGTTCCCCCAGTGTGCAGGAGGCATTGGGAGGGCGGGGGAGGAGTTGATCAGCAGGGCCCATGGACCCCCTGGAGTACCCTTGCAGACCCCCAGGGGTCCACAGACTCCAGTTTGAGATACACTGCTCTAGCTGTATGTAAGGCCCCTCCGTATACCCGATTCTCTGAATGCCGTTATCATGCAAGAGTATATGACACAAATACTCCAGAAAATTGCCCTAGTGTCTAATAAACTTTTAGCTGGAGTTCAGGTGTTAGTGTTAAGTCTTAAATAATTTAGGAGCCAGTTACCCAGGGAACTGCCTCTCTCCCTGCTCCATACTGCTACATTTGAGATCAGTAGGTACTGAAGCTGGAGCTCTGTCCTACAGTTCGTCTCCTTGACTATGGCATTTGATTTCTTCTTGGTGGGCCAGAGTTTAGATTTTTACAGGAGGCCCAGGAGTTAATATGATATTTTTTTGTGAAAGTTTAACCTGGTGTCAGGGAAAACTTTCTGACAAAGATCTGTTACGGTATGGTGTAGTCTCACAAGGGAAGTAGTAGAAGTACCATTGCTTGGGACATTTAAAACTAGATTTTTTACCACACTCATAAAGATCCAGTAGGAAATGAAATGCACAATCCTGCATTGAAAGTGAGATGCTCTGGATGGTTTAGTATATATTTTCCACTTCAGGGTACTAGGATTCTGCAGTTATTCAGCTTTTTTTAAACAATTTTATTACCTCTTTTTTAATTTGGAACATCGTAGGTAGGATTATTATAAAAAATTGAGAAATCAGAATTATTCCGAAGGCAGGTGAAGGAAGATTTCTCATAGATTGGGGTTTAAAGACCTGAAAACTTCTTTTCCTTCTCTCGTAAATAGCAACTGTTTGAACTAAACCTTTCAGACACGGTCCTTGAGACCTTTGTGTGAAAGTGTTGGCCAATCTATCCATGTTGTCAGTTGACCTATATATTGAAATAGACTGCAAGATCTTCAGGCCTATGACTTTGTCTACCTGAATGTACAGTTTGCACAATGGGACGTGGATTCTGCTTGTGGCATTTGGGCACTCCCACAACAGACAGGTCTTTAAAATGAAATTGTCAATGAACCTATTTTGTTATAGTCTCTGTGGGCAAACAAACTGTTCAATTTTGTTCTCTTTTAGCTTCCTTGTGTTTCTAAGATACCAGAGTTACTACAGTTACCCCATAGGGACTTATCTGGAGTACCCCATCCTAATTGCACAAGGTAATACTTTTTTCTTGTTTTATATTCTACCTTGTCCCTGACTTCCTATCTGTAATGACTGAACTTTTCTTTCAGATGTCATTCTCCTGCTCTTTGTTCTGCATTACAGTGGCAACATGAAGCAAACTTTGCCTTACATAGTCTTGTATCCTTTGATGTCTACTTGTTTCTGTTTACACAGGACTTCTGGCAGTTCTTAGACAGAAGACTAAGCATTTTATCTCCTGGTGCCATTGAAAACCATATTCAGCCCCCTTTTAATGTGCATTTCTTATTTGCATGCAACTTTCTTAGATCCCAGTAAAACCCTTTATCCAGCATAAACTACATTGGTAACTGATTTCACTGGCCCCACAACTGAGGAGGAATGAGACTTATTCATAATTTACATTTGTGTCAGATACGTACAATGGAAAATATGAAGCATCTTGTAACTCTTTTACACACATTATGTCAACTGTGGCTCACACACACTTTTAGAAGCTCCTTTGAAAAGATGTACAGCTTTGAGTTTACATTTGGCACTGGACGCTTTGGAGCAGGGCTTGAGAAAATTATCAGACGCCCACCAGAGATAACGTGAAAAATGAGGGTGGGGGAACCACTGGCAGTAGTGACTGCTGAGAAGGTGACTACCCTGCCATTCCTGCTGCTGCAGAAGGGGAGAGGGGTGGGATTTACTGTCTTTGGGCTGTTTTGGGGCTTCATCTTTCCTAACAGCTTCAGTCTGCAGGTATGTGTTAAATGTGAAACTCCACCCGCTCTATTTTCTGGAGGGCAGAAAGAGAGGTGGTTTGGTCCTGGGTTTTTATTATCTTCCCCGCCAAGAGCTCCAAGTCTTCTGGCTGCTGCTGTTGGGGAAGCTCTGTAGTGCTCCTCCCTCAGAGTCTCCTGGCAGGATCCTGCAGGGCAGCGGATGGGTGGGTTTCTGCTACCCTGCACCTCCCATTTTTGTTGTTGTTTGGGTCTTCCTCACACGTGGGTAACCAGTGCTGCCACTTGCTGCTGCTTTAAGGGTGGACTTTATTCTTCACAATTTCACTACTATTCCTAGGGTTTTGAATAGTGGCAGTAAAAAAGTCTTGTTAATTTCACCCTGCTGCTACCTGCAGACTTGTGCTACTGCAACATTAGATTAAAATTTGTAATAAATAAATTACAACACATTGGATTTTTAAGATGCTATACTGATAGAGCAACTTATTTGAATTTTACAAAACTGCTATAAAATACTGAAAATTATGGTCCTGAACCTTAACCAGGTACACCTCTACCCCGATATAACACGAATTCGGATATAATGCGGTAAAGCAGCGCTCCGGGGGGAGAGGGAGCTGCGCTCCCCAGCGGATCAAAGCAAGTTCGATATAACACTAAGATTTTTTGGCTCCCGAGGACAGCATTATATCGGGGTACAGGTGTATGTGACTTTATTCACATGAATAGCCTGATTGATTTCAAGAAGACTACCAGTGTATTTAAAGTTAAGCATGTGCCTAAATGTTTGCAGAATCAAAGTTCCAGGTTTGTGACGGAAGTAATTATTCCAGAATAGAGTGACTTTTATTCCAGAGTAATGTCCACACAGGGAGCTATTCTACAATTGCTATTACAGACTAGTTTGTTCTTAAATAGCTATTCCACTCAATTTCCTAGAGTTGACAAGGCATTGGTGAAAATCCAGCCCTCAGTTCCAACATCCCCCGGGAAGGGGAGTGTATGAGGACCGCTCTGTTGTCCCCAGGACCCTGCCACAAGGGCTCCATCTTTCGAATTAGCCTCTGGGAGGTACAGTGATTGCTAGTAAAGTGCTGACATGCTTCACACCTCTGCTTACTTCTAGAGCTATCCTGGGACCACTGCTGATCCGATTAACTTTGTTTTACTCAAAACTGTTTTACAACATTATATTTTCTCTATAGAAACTATTTTCTCTATAGAAACTGTTTCAGCAAGAGTATCTTCTATTTTCAGTGAGATTAGGAAAACATAGCTAATATCCTGATCTACAGATTCTTAAGTGTTCAGGTGCCCACATAACTCTAAGCATTATGAAACTTAACCCAAGGTAAGATTTGTGGGAGGATGGTACTTTCTAACTCTGCAGAAATGGATAATAGACCTGGCCATGGTAAGTAGTAGCTCTTAAGTTGCAAGAGTCCCCATATATATGTCATCCCTTTCATAGCTCCATTTATCAGTGAAAAACAATTTTAATTCTTTTTATATACAGTAGAATCCCATTTATCTGAACTGCCTTTATCCGGCTCTCCATATAACCACCAGCACATGCAGAGGAATATGGGAAATTGATGCTTCAGCCCGGCTGGCAAGGCTCAGGCTGACAGCTTGTTAAAAACTCATGTTAGTTTTCTTGTTAATAAATGAACAAAACATTGTTTACAAGAAATAAGGGTTTATGTATTTTGTAAGTAGATAAGATGCTTTTCCCAGAGGGGTCAGCTAGTTTAAAAGCAACTCTGCATCTTAAAATAATGGACAGAAAGCTCTTTGTCCATTCTCCTGATTATCTGAATTTTTGATGATCCTATCTGGCCCCGGTCCCAGTTAGATCAGGTAAACAGGGTTCCACTGTATTTTATAATTTATTCTGGAAGGTGTTTTGAAAATGAACTCTTTTGAGCTGTGAATGAGCAGTTTCCAAGTACTGCTTTGTCTCTCTTCTCTGTTAATAGTTTGAGAACATTCCACTACCCCATGGAGCATACGTAGTTTAAAAGTAACTTTTGTTTTTTAAGTTGCAGTCACCAAATGCAGTAATTGTTACAGTTCACATTTTATATTTCTCTTAGAGTCTGTACCACAAAACTAGACCAATTGGTTTCTGGTCAGTTTCACTTTGTTTCATAGTAAGATTCTGTAATGTTTGGGATGCAACCAATGAAGGCATTTTTTAAAATGTCAAAAGTATTTCTACTTTAAAAAAAACAAAAAAAGTAAAGTATACATTTTAGGCCTAAGCTAAATACTTTCTTATTAGATGGAACTAGAAACACCTGTCCTTTTTCTTTTTTTTGGTATCCTTTTCTGCAGAATTTGTGTACGTTAATCAGTGCAGCAAGTAAATTTGCTCAGCTGCGATGTCTGTGGCAGACAAGAGATTCCGGACAAGTGAGTGCCCTGACCTGGAGTATGTCTGCATACACATGTGCAAGTAAGCAACATGCATTGAGTTTTGTATAATAAAGTGACCGCCGCAAAGCCATTACTGTTCCTAACGTATCTGTATCTGCAGCAAACCCATAGTAAATCTGAGTCGTCCTCAGGGTAGCTTTCTATATTACACCGGACCCTCGCTAGAACATGCATCTTTATAGCGCAAATTCGCATATAACGTGGTTACAGCCATGGATCCCAAATTTAATTACACCTCTACCTCGATATAATGCTGTCCTTGGGAGCCAAAAAATCTTACCGTGTTATAGGTGAAACTGTGTTATATTGAACTTGCTTTGATCCACCGGAGTGTGCAGCCCTGCCCCCCGGAGCGCTGCTTTACTGCATTATATCCAAATTCGTGTTTTATTGGGTGGCTTTATATCGAGGTAGCGGTGTATTTTAATTGCAATTCATTTTAATGCAGTCCCTGCTTTAATGTGGTACCGTGCATGGATCCCAAATCCTGCGTTCTAGCAAGGGTCCAGTGTATTGTCTAGAAGTGAGGGTGAAATCCTGACCCTATTGAAACCAATGGGAGTTTTGCCATTGACTTCAACCTAGTCAGGACATTGCCCTACATTTAATTGTTTGACCAGATTTGAATGTTAACCTTTCTTTAAGAGAACAGGTTCTTTTATGCATGATATTTCATCTCTGTTACTTCTATGCAGAAAGGGTCGCAGTCCTTAAAAATAATGAAAATCCAGGCTAGAAAAATATCAAAATTTGTAGCTGATGTGCATTGCAATTGTCTTCTTATTTTGTCCTCACAACTTAACATCCTAGTACTTTCCATTAGTTAATTACTGTAATACCAGATAATTGACAGTGTTGGAACATCACTGATCAAACATAATATGGAGCCAAAAATCACACTTTTTTCTTCATTTAAATAAATGATTTACCTATAATTCTGTATTTCATTAGAAAAAAAGCTCTCTTGTCTTAAAGGATCTCAAGCCATTTTCCACCAATAATCTTAAAGACGTAGCACTAATTCAGGAAAACATTTAGAAACACTTGCTAAACCTTAAGTCATGTCATGAACAGGAATGAACTTAAGCATGTTCCTAAATCCAGGCAATAACTTGTATAGGGTTCTGGTGTGTAGGTTAGTTATTCTAGCCAACTCCTGGTAGCAGTTCATACAAAAGGGCCTGCTACAACTGTTAATTAGAATTGTCTTTTGCAATTATGTCTTGCATTTAACTCTTTTAGGAAATTACTGCTATAGCTTCTGATCTTTACTCAATTTGTTTTTAACTTACTAAAATATTTTATAATAGAGATATTGTGTCAGATCACTCCCATTGTGAGACATGATATTGATCAAAAGATTTAAAGCCAGAAGAGACCATTATGATCATCTAGTCTGAACTCAAGCATTATACAGGCCCATGGAATTTCACTCAGAAATTCCTGCAGTGGAGGGAATTAATCTTGTGTATAGCGTAAGTGAGACATGGACAGAGACTTATGGGCATATATAAATTCTCCAATACCGTAAACTGGTGAAATTTTGCTCTAGTTTTTAACTGGCAATTTGATATAGAAATTCATAGCTAGCTGACCGACTGAGATCAGCCACCAAAAGAGAGAAGAAAATGGTAAATAAGTAGTAAGAGAAGCAATAAGCTTTTGCCACGGCTTACCTGGTGGCAACATTTTTCCATTTGAAAATTTAGAAAAGTTCCAACTATATCATCATTTTGTTTTATTACTTTCAAATGAAATCTTAAAAAGAAAAAGAAAAGAAAAAGCGAGCTCAGGGTTGGGGCTTCATTATTGAGGCTAAAGTAAGTGGGGAGTACATTTAAGATGTGGATATTTGTATGGTATTTTTTTGCTTGATTTTTCTCTTAACTGCAAAGCAGAGGTTTCTTTGTTTTTAGTAGTTGGATGCATCAGCAGATCTTCCCTGGCATACTAACCACAATTCCTTTAATTTACAGCAAGAATAGTTACAACTTTAATGACCACAAATGATCTTATGGGTGAGTAATATATGAAATTGTCTTCATTTCTTCACTGCCTCGCTATCCAAAAGATAACAGCAGCCTGTCTTGTTTTATGAGCATTTATCTGGTTCTCAGTAGAATAAACTATGTAGCTGAATGGTTTATTCCAGCAAGGGAACTGGACTACTACTGAGAAAACAGCACAGGGCTATTATTACGGCTAGGAATTTAACACCCATGGGGAAGACGATGGGAAGAAAAATCGATGTGTGTTCATCACAGAGAATGTTGGCAGTTTAAAAGGCAGCTACTCCTCAGAGAAAAAATAGATTAAAAAATTTGCTTAATTATGGAAATGCCTGCGTAAAGGAAAAACAAAAATCCCTTTTCTGTTGGAACACATGGTAATTGAGTAGTGACTTTTCCCAAATGGATACGATATCAGAAACAGCTGTTTCTCTCTCACTGGTAGACTTGTGTATTTTAAAAAAAACACCCCTATTCAAGAACTGTAAAACTATTTAAATTATTTGTACTAGTTTAAAATTTGAACGAAGTACATGAATAATGAAACTTACATTTGGCTGAAAGTAACGTAGATTGCTGTCATGCTGTCACCAACAGTTGCAGTCAAGTAAGAGATTGGCTGACAACACATGGAATTCAGATACCATGTGATGGGCATGTTAGACAGAATAAATTCATTATAAAACTAAGGGATGTTTAAAATCAGCCTTTTACCATGGGGGTGGGGGGAAGAGACAGACATGACAAAAAACAGTGCATTTGGGAAAGTGACCCTTGCCTGTTGTTGGCATTTCAACTGCTCAAAGTAGTAAAATCCAAAATGTCAGTGGAAAATGACTAAATTTTCACATGGTAGAAAGCAGTTTTAGACAATGGAAATGAGTAAGTCAGTATTTTTGATGTTTTACCAGAATGAGCCAAGGAAAACTGCTCCATCGTATTAACCAGAGTGAATTTTAAAAGGACATTAGTACCCATAAACTGCACCAAAATGTAGCGCAATGAAAAACAGATGGGAGCAGTGACATTTGGACTTAAAACAAAAATGTGGCCTGTCAACTGTTTGAGGGTTGAAAGCTCGCACTGTTTTTTCCCTTATTGTTCTTGGTTACTCCATATTTAGTAAATATACTATGTGGTATACTATAGTGTACACTATAGTGTACTCCATATTTAGTTGTACTTGGTTACTCCATATTTAGTAAATACACTATGTGGTATAGTGTATTTATAAATAGCACCAGCTCTTAGAAAAGTTTTTTTTTGTATATTTCAGTATATTGTTTCATTTCCTAAAATGGAACAAATGGGATAAATACACATGTGCAGTGTTGGGTGAACAAAAACTGCTTCTTTGATTTTTCAAATAGTTTTTGTAGCCTTACTTCAAAAAAAAAATCTTAAGGTAATCAAGACATTGAGAAAATCTCATTGTTTCTTTCAAGTTTGTGTCAGATTTTTGCCTATTAAACTCTGTCAATTACCAATAAATGTTTACTGTTAGAAAAAAAATACCTCACAAGCCTGAACTTAGAGTTATTTAAATAGATTATTACATATGTTTATATGCTCCTGTTAGATGCAGGTGATGAAAAAAATAGGTATACACTGTGTGAATTTAAACCAGATTTATTAAGCTTGCCATACAGGGCAAGTTCATGTTTAATATCAAAGTAATTCAAAGAAGCAGATTTACATTAAGGAATATAGATGTGTTTATTTTTTAAATAATTCTGGGTATTACTTAACAAATCACCATTCAGCAGGTGAGGATACAGCTGCTGAATTCATTTCCCCTCTCTCCTCCCCCGCCAACAAAACACAAACCTAGAAATTATTTTCAGAATTTTTGATGTCTGACAAACGGGTTCCTTAACACAGTATTTTGAGGCAGTCCATTAAGGAGTTGTGGAAGGTAAACTGTTTAGAATGTACATTAGTAAAACTTTGTGAACAAGTTATTGGATCCTGTGGAAATGGCAGCAGTTAATGTTAGCATTCATGCTTACGACATTTTATTAATTGAATGTTTTTCTCCTTCTTAGTTCTAGTCCGTTTCATAATCATGCTGGTTCTTAATATATGGGTCTCAGCCACAATATTGCATTACCGGAAGACTGAAAAGACTGATTAGATGACAGCTTCTCTTCAGCTGCAACATATGTCAAACACTTTGGACCAAAAAATACAGTAGAACCTGAACAAGAGACCTCCATGTCCAGGCAGCCTTCTGTATGCCACCTGCCTCATTTATCCCTTAAAAGATTAAGTACAATGTTGCTTATGTTTTATTACAATTACTACTACTTAAAGCATATTTTATTAGAAGTAAATTGTATTGGTCATTTAAAACAGGTTTCAGTGGTACCTGATATTTTCTCTGGGCTTTTTTTTTTTTTTTTTTTCCTTCTTCTTCCATATTTTGTACTATGTAGATTCCTATGGTTTTTATTCCTGGGGGAATTCTGTGCCTAAAAATTCTGTGCACAGTATTTTAAAATTCTGCATATTTTATTTGTTAAAATAACACTATATAATCACGCCGGTTTCAGTTATTTTGGTAATTTATTTCAAAATACCTGTTAGCAACTATGTCAGTACCAATATAGATGACAAAAAAGTTTCTCCCAGGAGTAGAGAGTTAAAAAACCCCTATGACAACCCAGTTTCCGTTTCTCTGCCCCCTCCACCTCCAAGCCCAGCCACAGGGCCAGACACCCCCATACAACTCCCCCCAGCCCAGACATCTGCACTCCTCCCCACCAGAGCCCAATGGGGGCACCCACCAGCCCAGATATCATACCCCCAACCCCCAGAGCCAGAAACCCACACCGCCTCCCCCCCAGGGCCAGGGCACCACCGTGGTCCAGACACTTGCACTCCCTATCCCCCCAGGACCCAGCTGCAGGGCCAGACACGCATGACTCAGACACTCACATCTCTCTTCCCAGAGTCCAGTCGCAGGGCCCCCAGTCCAGACACCCACACTCCCTACCCTCCAGAGATCCAGAGGGAGAAACAACTTGAAGCTGGATTCCAGACTCATACAAGAAACTCCATACACCACCTCCTTGCTTCAGGGCATGCTGGGAACTGCAGCTGCCGAGAACCCTCCAGCTCCATTCCCGTCCCCCTGGCAGTGTCTTCTATTTGTGAGCTGGGCTCTGCTAGGTATAGTGGGGCTCTGCAGTGCTAATTCTGCGGGGGAAAGAAATTCTGCATTGAACAGTAATTCTGCGCAAATTCTGCATTGCGCAGTGGTACAGAATTCCCCCAGGAGTAGTTCTTGTAACACTCCAGTTCTTTACAGATTAAGGGTAACCTTTTCAGCAGTTTTCTTCACTTCTAAAGGCATAGTTTTGTATCTCCAAATTATTTTGATTTTCTTTTTGCAACTGTATGATTACAACTCATTAGTAGATGCCTATCTTTTTTTACAAACAGATCTGTAGTTAGATATCTAACTACCAATGGAGTCTGCAAAGAAGGAAGCCAACTGAAAATCTGGCCCTAAATTTGTAATTCATCTGTAGTATCAGAGCAAGTTAGGTTTGCCACACACATAGTGAATATATCAAATGCTCCTTTCATCCAATTAAAAAGCTTATATCATCATACAAAACACTCATAAGTCAGCTGTTTCTGACTAACCCATCTTTATTGAGATAAAAGCAGAAGTGTACCTATTAACCTTTTATGGACCTTTCAGTCCTTCAGCTCTAACCCATACTCCTTCGGTGGGTGTTCAGCTGCCCTCTAGTAATGGCTGGGCTACACAGAGAGGTTAATGTGTAACAAGACAGGTTTCCCTGGGATGTCCTCTCGTGGTTAGCAGTGGCCCTGCAGGTGCCCCAACATCAGTTTCTTCATCCTAAGGTTCTTCAAATTCTACTTTCACTCTTTAGTCCAATAATGCCCTGGTTGTAATCTAATTTATTAGTGTAAATGCTTCAAAATGACCCCCAAAGTCACAAAGTACAATCCGGCACCAGAATACAAAAGCTAGGCTCTTCTTCAGCCTCCCTCTTTGATCAGAGCAGGGGGTGCTCAGCGTTCTCCCCATTGTCCTCTAGCTAACCCTCTGCCTTCCTCCCACCACAAATGAAGTGTCCACCCACCCTTGGCTTAATGAAAGTGCAAGATAACTAAGGACCACCCATCCTGGGCTTAAATTCTGAGACCAACCCTGGGTTCTTCCCCAGTTCAGAATTAGTCTCTTGACCCTTCCTCCCCACCAAGCTCAAAGAGTCAGCAAGCAAACTTCCTTCCACTGCTCTCCTGGCCCAGAGCTTTCCCAGCTCCTTGACTGGAATACTGGCCTGTCTGGATTTACTGTCTCCTTTGGGTCAAACTCAGCGGGTAAATTTTTTCTGTTACTCTCTGGCCCTGAGCTTTTTCCAGCTCTCTTCCTTCATCAGCTCTTCACTACTGCTTCCCTGGGGAACTGCAGCAGCTCACTCTTACTGTAGGGACCTGCTACCAGATCCCAGTTGCCTCTTATTGTTTCCTTTTCCAAACTTCTTCCAGACCCATTTATAGACCAGGTGTCTCCTTCTCCAGTCCCATTAGAAGGCCGTTATCCAGGCACAGGTGGATTAGGCCTGCTCCTTTTTAAAGGGCCAGTACTACAGCTCAAGGAGCCTGCTACAGTCTTAGCAAACATACAGCTCAGGCACTAGAGGCTTCTGCTTTAAGATCCCAATGATGCCAGGTTCGATCGCCACTGCTGATGACTCACCTTGGTGCAGGACATTACACAACCACAGGCAAACTGTCTCTCATATGGGCTTACCTACTTTCTAATAGAATCTGACGTAACTCCTTCTGTAATATGGTTCTGCAAGTTTTCTGGGTTGTAAGATGCAAATGATGTTCTTGAGGTTTTACTTTTACATTCCACTCATAATGTGCTTTGTAGTAGAGCAAAATATCAGGTTTATTAAAAGAGATGTTTGCATAATTATTAGCAGTGACTTGTGACATTTGTCTGTTGGGAATTAATACTACAATGTTTCCAACCAGCAATTGTTATATATTATTCTGACATGTAGCTTGCCTTGTTTTCTCCCAAAATTACGTTCTTCAGGTAGAAAAGCATCCTCTTTTCAAAAGAGCTTCTACACAGTTATTGATTTAGTCTATTGATAACTAGGGGATGAAGGCCTGGTACCATGGCAAAACTTCCATTTAATTCAACAAGATCAGGATTTCACCCCAGTGTGTGAAATCATAGGCATTAATCCAGCAATTAGATCCACAGAAGTAGACCCATGTACCTTCAATGTGAGCCTGAGGGTCTGCTTCCACAGATCAGATTGCAGGATCAGGACCCTCCAGTTCCATAAATTACAGTAAATTCATAATATTAAAGTATTTTTTGCCAACCCTACAGGTATTTTTAATTCCTTACATTATATTTCAAAATCAATTACTTGGCATTGACTTAATGGAGCAAATGCAAAGGTAGATTTTTAGCTTTAAACAGTCTGTACAAATTTTCAAAAGTTTCTCTGTTGGCTGTGCAAAGTGTGACTATTTAAAAAAGCATTTAAAAAATCTTTTCCTACTAGGTAAAAACTGCATAAAACACACTTAAATGTGTAAAGAAGCATCAGTTTTTCTGTTCTGTAGTGGCACATGAAAAATGTCATTTTCAGCTATTTTTGTTAATATATAAGATATCTTACACTGGATTTTTAATAAAATGTCCCATTTCTGCAATAAAAAAAAGCAACTTTTATGACATTTGTCTTGATCTTGCCATCATACACAGAAGGAAAACTGAACATTTATTATACATACATATTTAACACCTTAGTGTTGGAAGCCTCATGCTGTGTCTTTTTTCCTTCAACAGCAGTGCATTAGAGAGCTCCCACAATCGGATGTTTTGGAACTTCCACCACTAGCTCACTATGATATGGGATGATTTGGGGATTAGTAATGGATTATTTGTAGAAGCATTTGTTTTTCTGGGGAACAACTTCCTCCACCTCCGTAATGAAGAGAAATATCTCCTAGTTCAGTGTGGGTCATGGGTCCCCCTTAGGGAGCTACGAAGGGTTCATGGGGGAGCCATGAGTGTTTGGAAGGAAAACAATCAATATGCCTGTTTTTGTTTTTTTTAATAATTTTTCTAATTAACAGACTACACTAGTTTGTCCCTTCAGACATTTTAATCAGACCTTCCAGCTCCTGCCGGGGGGGGGGGGGGGGAAGGGTCAGGGGCTTGGCCCGCTTCGTGCAGCTCCCATTGGCTGGCAACCATGGCCAATGGGAGCTACAGGGGCAGCGCATCACGCCACCTGGTCTCACCTCTGCGTAGGAGCCGGAGGGTGGACATGCTGCTGCTTCTGGGAGCTACTTGAGGTAAACGCCACCTAGAGCCTGCAACCCAATCCCTTCCCACACCCCAACACCCTGCCCCAGTTCTGATCCCCGTCCCGCCCTCTGAACCCCTCAGTCCCAGCCTGGAGCCTCCTCCTGCACCCCAAAGCCTGCACCCCGAGCTGGAGCCCTCACTGCCCCCCCACATACCTCAACCCCTTGCCCCAGCCAGGAGCCCCCTCCCACACCCTGAACTCATTTCTGGCCCCACCTCAGAGCCCATACCCGCAGCCAGAGCCCTCACTCCCTCCTGCACCCCAGCCCCAAATTTTGTGAGCATTCATTGCACAACATACAATTTCCATACCCAGATGTGGCCCTCGGGCCAAAAAGTTTGCCCACTCCTGACATACAAATATACTGAATATGAAAGAGAAAAATAGGGTGGGGATTCATGAAACTTTGGAGATGCCACATTGATTAACATGTTATTAATGACCAAATATTAACACATTTGTGTGGATTGTATTCCCTGCAGTTGAACATGAATCTCCAGCTACCAATTAGATTCAAAACCCATTCTTGGGAATAACTGACTCTGTTCCAAATAAATATCTCAGCTCAAGAAAATCTCTTAGAGTTGTGAAGTCTTCACATGCTGAAAGCCAAGTTTGCAAATCTACCCAACCAGGAGTTCTGTTTCTGTTAAAGTGTACAAAGAACTCCCTGATGAAGCTATGAAGTGCTGCTTTCATACACTTCTAGTTACCTCGGGAAGTCTGGGTTTTCAAACTAATCACCAAAATCGTTTAAACTTGGAAAATGACTCACATCTAGCACTATCAGAGATTCAGAAACATCAAGCAAGTGTGCAGTTCAAAACAGGCCCATTCTGCTTACAAAAATCTTAGGCCATGTCCAAACATGACAAAGAATCCGTATTTTCAAATTATAGTCTTAAAAACCCAATTTAGATTGGATTATATAATTACACAAACTATGTAGATGAATAAGGTCACAAAACCATCCAAACTCTAATGTCCTGAGTCAGTTAAAAAAAAACAAACCAACCTTTATTTGACTGTGGAAGTCTCCAAGTTTTAAAATATCTGTAAGAAAGTTACAGACTATTCTCCTTGAGCCACACGATGTCCCAAGATGTCTTCTCCTTCCCTGACCACTGTGGCAACAGTGATTGCTGAGTACTGAGACTCTTTTCAAAACAGGGAGATGAGCTCTGAAGAAGACAGAAAAAAGCATTCCCACAGGACAGAACAGGCTTTCTGCAGGATATCACAGATTCACATTCGAGGAATTTCACCTGATAAAACTTACTTATCCACTGTTAAGATCAACTCCTAGGTTCTTTGATACATCACAATCAGTCCAAGATTTCAAAAAATTCCAGAGCTGGATGCGACTGCAAATTGAGAGGAGCCTCCATTTAACTAGTCCTCTGCACAAGGCATGATTGCTATCCCCTTTTTCAGAAGGAACATTTCTATTCAGTCATCCTTCCTGCCAATGCGTATGGAGCTAAAGAAAAAAAAATGTATTGAAGATTTGGAGCCACTAGACTGAATGTCACATACTTCTTGTGAAGGACCATGGAGATATGGAGGTCAGTGGAAGCGAGGTAGTCTCCCAGTTCCACCATTATACTTGCTATGCTGGTAACTACCATTTTAATTATTTTCTTTGTTATGTGCTGTTCCATCTCCTCCCAGCTTCTTGAGAGCTACATGTAAGAACAGATTCCTGTAAATCTAAGCAGGTAAACTGGAATTTGCAGCTTTAATCTCTAAGAGCTTATCTACATGTTGTGGCAGAGTACGCCTGAGGGGTGTTTTTTTGTAGAGTACGCAAATGTGTTGCCCGAATTACCGAGTGTAGACCCAATTATGTTAATGTGAACTAGGTATCTGTTAGAGCACACCAGTAGTAATTACGCGGGGGACTTAGGTAGAGTGCTCTATCACACTCCTCTCCAGCACTTTGCTGTACTATGTAGACAAACTTTAGCAGGTGACACATGGTGTTAATAATCCCCCCACTTTTGTCCCCAGGGACACTGGACTTTAGAATGCAAAGAGGTAGCTCCAAATATATGAAGCACCTCCATAAATTGGAGGTATTGACAGTTTGCCAAGATAATCAGTGTGACAGGCTGACATTCCTGCAATATCCTGAATAAACCTTACTGTATTGAGTTGCACTTTATATAACAAGCTTTAATACTTTTGGGGTTCATTGTATTAAAAATGCAATTGCGTATGTGTTATTGTAGAATTATATGTATTTAACTTCTGTAGGAGACTGACTAATGCAATCTCTGGCAGGTATTAGGAACTTCCAAGGGCTTTTTAATAATACATGTGAAGCAGATTTCCTAGGAAATACCTGAGTGTAGGGTATGCAAATGACCCACTTTGAATCCCCCCTTTTGAAACTGTGCCCTGAGGATGAAAATTAATTACCTAGTTCTGGAAACTCCAGATCAAAAGTCCCCTGAACAGAATAAAGGGTGAACAAAACTTATGAGTGTGGTTGTTCTGAGCTGAAGCTGTGATGAACTTGTGATCACAAAAGAAACCCCTTAGGTGAGGTTTGGAAGGACTGCTCCAGCAAGAGCCCATGTTAGGGTAGAGCTGATCTCTGGTAAGATTAGTAGCATGTCTGTAGGTTCTTTTACTGTTTATTCTGCAGTGGTTTTATGTGAAAGAATCAAATAAAAGTTATTGTGTGGTAATTTATAATTGCTGACACTCTCTCATCAGTCTCTCAAGAGAAAGCAAGCAGGTGCACTTGGGCAGCCTGCTGGGATTAATACAGTGAAAGCCAGGAACACTGCAGCCTAGAAATACCCCAGTCAGAAGAGAGAGACGCAGGTCTCCACCCAAGAGAGGCAATGACTGGGGTGTTAGGAGTCTGAAAGCGGGTGCGCTTGCTGGACCATTGAGGGGAGTTACACATGCTGTTGTCCTGAATTGTGACAATCAAGATTCCCTGTAATCTGTAGACTGTTGGCTGCCAGTATTTACCCAAGGCCAAAAGAAACATTTCCAGAAAACCTGCCAATTACTTGCCTCTACTTAAATCAGGAAAAAGAATAGCCAGCCACTGGAGCTCACACAGGGAATCTGAGGGTACATCTAGACTGCAGTTACTAGGCATGATCGCTGCTTGAGGCAACATACCTGAGCTAGCTGTAATCTAACTAACCCAGGTCCTGGAGCAGCGCAGCCATAGCAGTATAAGCTTCAGTGTGGGCTAGCCCTCTGAGAAATTACCAGGGTTATAAATGGGTTTGCGCACCTTGTATGGACTGCCGTGACTTCGCTCTTCTGGGACCCGAAATAGCTAGATTAACATTAGTACGGGTATGTTGGCTGGAGCTGCAGTCAGACCTATGATTACAGTACAGACATACCCTCAGTGGGACTGGTCTTTAATTTCACAGACTACCCAGGTCCCTTTATTCCCAGCAATGTTCTTGAGAGCCTGATGTAGGAATTCACCAGAAAGAATTTAAACAATGGCAAAACAAACTTTCCAAACAAACAAATATAACCCACCATAGCTCCTCTTTACATTATGCCAATGGCAGTAGCCTTTGTTAAATTAATAAGCGACTGCTGTATGTTGTGTCATAATCACTTAATCTTCTTCACAGAGAAATGCTTTTAAAAGAAAGTCAAGTTTGCAATGACTGTCAGAATTAGCAGAACAAACAACATGGTCTTGGCAAGTACTTCTGAAACTAACTAAAGGATGAGCTTTCCCAATTCTGAATAAAACAGATGCTACATGAGTTATGGAGAAGTGTGATTGTGAACAGAATGTAATCAGATCAATAGGTTAAGGTAATGGTTTGTACAAAGCAAGCTTCCAAAGGAAAAGGAAGCTGATATGCAGGTACGTCTACTGTGATTGTAATTAAAATCTTTATAATTTTGCATTCCAGTTTACATTTTTAGCAGGCATCCTAGTTTTCCATGATAAAAAACAAAATTCTCCAATAAAAAACCCAAAATCTATTTTTTGCAATTAAAATGAAACGCTGAACTTCAGTTTCCCTAGCCACAATACATATGAGTAGCAGTTGAACACAATGTTTTACTGATATACAGTAGAACCCTGTTTATCCAAACCTCCACTATCCAGCTGTGTATTAAGCAAACCATCAGCTGCCTGAGGTTGTCAGCCCGTGGTGGTTCTGTTAATACAGAGAGCTGGACAATGGAGACTTAGATAAATGGAGTTCCCTCTATGTTTTTATTTTTAGTTTTTACATTTTGTGAAAAGAGTCTTTGTAAAAATGTAAATACCACATTTTTCCATGGCAAACGGATTTCTAGGATCCCTGATAATTAGTGTTATTCCTTAGTACAGGGAATAATTTGGGAGTTCCACAGTAACATCAGTTACTTGCAAGGGCAAAACTAAGTACAATTTACTGTCTATGTAACAAGCAACTATTGTGTACTGTACATACAAACACATACACATCTCAAAGATGAGGCTGGTAATCACAGTATATTCTCTCTTTGGAGGATGGATATTTCACAAATGATTTTTAAGGTTAAACTTGGTTATAAAAATACTAGCTCTCAGAGGCCATATTATCCCCTCCTCTATGAAAAGCCACATGACGTAACTTCTTATGAGGAAACCCCCAGGATGATTTCTTTGTGGAGATTCCCTGTAACAGAATGCTTGGAGTAGGGTGGTGTTCCTTCCACAGAAAAGCCACTCCAAACTTGGCAGATCCCTAGGGATTCTTGGGAGGTCAAGGCCATCCACGTGGAAACACTGCAGTGGCTCTGGCCTCAAGCAGCTCCTAGGTCTTGCTTACCATGTTGTCATAGGAGTTGTGCTGCCAGGGACCTCCTTCTGGTATTAGATAGATTTCTTTACACTTTCCCCTTAAATTACAGATTTCATTTTCACACGATCATGACAATTGCTGCCTTTTATATATAAATATTTCAATTAATTACCAGCTTTGTCAACATCAGGAACTATTTTACCTTACTCAGATAGTTTATTTTTACATATATTCTCCAATTCAGAACAGGATAGAACTTCCCACAATGTAACAAAATCTTTTATATAAAATATTTATGCTTTCAGTGAATGGAAACCGTTTTATTGTATACATTTTAAAATTTTTGTTTTGTATGCAAATATGCATTACCTAAAATATGCTTTATTTCAATAAATCACAACAAGCACAGAAAGCATACACAGCTTTTACTGTGCATTGGGCTAATACTTTAACTAAAATGATATACACATTTTAGTTTTAAGTTTAAGAATGCACAAACATTTTAAGTTGAGAATGCATAAATATAAAACTGAATGCAGACTGGGTCAGTTACATTTTATTATCGCTAATACAATGTAGCTATATTCATTTTCAGTACTTCTGTGGTCCTAAGTCCACTCTTCATGATAGTGTTATACAAGTCATGGTCCTATCCTTTGAACATCTCAACACTGTTCCCAAAGAAAAGATCAAGTGAAATGTTTTCCTTCCTTGAAATGTTAGATCATATTTTTAATTATCACACTACCACACAATATATAAATATATATATATATATATATATATATAAAAAAGAGACCAAGTAGGAGGCTAAATATTTTTTTTGTTTTACTGTCAATATGTTTAACATAGCATCCTGTAGTTGTATAAAACATGCATTTTCTGGGATAATTATGAACACAGCATGAACGAGCCCACATAAATTATAATTTTGTACAAGTCCAAGATAAAAAAAAAAAAAAAAAAAAATCAGATTAAGTGCCTCTGAGGCCCTTTATTCCCAGCTATAAGTTCTCAAAACACACTACTGAAATATTTTTCTATGCCTAGGCTATGTGCTAGAGAACTGGATTCAAAAATTTAAAATACATCTAGTCTGTTTTAGCTTTCTTTAAAGTTTGTGACAGTCCTTGGATATTGTACTGTGAAAATGTAAAAACAGCCACAGACTTTTTTTTTTCCAGAAATAAAAACACATCTAGGAGAGTACGCAAAACAAGGCAAAATGAAGTTTCATAGCACTTAATAAGGGTAATATAAAGTCAATGACTAATATTGAGGTTTGTAAAAAGGACTGGATGAAAAGTTACATGTACACATGGAAGTTATATTAGTTTCAATACTATCAGTTATTGTTTCTGTAACCAATACTTCCCTCCCACCCCAAACCCAATCAATATACATTCAAAATAGGCTGACATTGATATAATTGTGTGTAAAAATAGTGCACTATTTTTTCTGCCACAAAGCAAATTTGTATCCTAAGAGCTGGTAAACATTCTTTTTTCCTTAAATACAGAGAATGGGCATAGACCTTGAAAAAATTAAATTAAGGCATTCAGATAGGTAAAACAGGACTGCCCATTATGAAATAATTGAAATGAGTATGTACTTCAAACATCTCATTATACTAGCTGCTCAACAATGACATGCAGCTTTTGATAAACATGTATGAAAGATATTAACTTCAACATTATGGCTTTACACAAGTGCATAGTTGCAACTGCAGTAAGTAATGGTATCTGATTAATATGCATAAAAAAATAAAGTGGAAAGTTTTTTTAAAACCCTTTTGCGGTATTACAGTACAACATATATACACAGTATAATGGTCACTTCTTAAAGATGCAGTCTATACCACTGTGGTGGATCTTTCCCACCTTCTTTTCCAGCAAACATGCTGGTGGCATCTCTCTATCAAAGTTGAAAGATGGATTTCTTCAGTTTTACTTTTCACTCGTCTCAGTTCTTTTGTGAAATGTAGTGTGTGCGTCTTGCCAAGATAAACTTTTTTGGAACAAGACTCTAAAGGTTACCTAAAGTATTCTTATACTATTGCCAACAGTCCTCATTTGATCAGTTAACCCAAGGAATTATAAAAAAAAAAATCCTCAGAGATTAGTAATTTATATTGCAGCAAAAAATTGTAAACCTCTGATATATATAGCACAGTCTCTCAGGAAAATATATATATTTTAATAAATTTTGGGATATCATGTTTCAGTCTTGTTTTAATGAGAAGAAAATTATCACCTTGAATAGTGACTGCATTCACAGAAGGCAGTTAGCTGAAAAAGAAGAAAGGTTTGGTTAGTAAAGGCAATGCACCTTCCTCTTCTGAAAAGAGAAATTTGCTCCAAATTTTTATTTTAAATATGCACTTCTGTACACTTGCAACAAATGCTATTTATTTGCACTAAATAGCACTATGTTATTTAAAACCACTGTATCCTATGCACCACAATTTCAAACTTATTCTGAGATTAAGACAATTACCTTTTACTGATACTAATAATTCAGTTAGTTGAGCATTCTCCTGAGGGAATTCTGCACCAAAAAATACAAATTCTGTGCAAAATATTTTAAAATTCTGCAAATGTTATTTGTCAATAAATAATTGTGGATGCTTCAGCGTGGCAGCTGAGAGCACAGGCCACAGGGTGCATGGAAGCGGGAGGCCGCCCTGCAGCTCCCCTCCCCCGCCAGGACACATACTCAGCGGAGAGGCTGCACCTGACCATGACACAGCGCAATTGCTGGATCTGCTCCAGAAACACCTTGGAGCCCTGCCCCGCCACACCTGGCACACTGGGTGTGGGCAAGCAGGCTCAGACCAGCAAGATCCAAGTGTGGAGGAGCTTAGTGTGGGGGGATCCAAGCCTGGCGTTGAGAGGATTCTGTGTGGGGCAATATGGGTGAACATGACTCAATGGTGGGGTCTACGTACAATCTGAATACACAGGGGCTCATCGGGGAGAGGGGTTCCGAGTGCAGGAACAATGGAACTCTACAGGAGGGGTCCAGATGAAGGTAGCTGGGGCTCAGCAGAGGGAGTCTGGCACTCATTGGGGGGAAGGGGTCTGGGTGTAGGGGGCTCATCGGGGGGTCTGGGTGTTGAGGGAGTGGAGCTTGATGGGGTGGGGGTCTGGATGGCTCATTGGGATGGTCCAGGTGCACAGGGAGTGGGGCTCATTGGGTGGACTTTCAAGTGTGTAGGGCTCAGCAGGGAGTGGTCTGGGTTCAGGGGTGGGGTCTGGATCGGGGGCATGGGACTTGGTGGGGAGTCCAGGTGTGTGTGGGGGAGGACGTGAGGTTCAGAAGGGGGTCTGGGTACGGGGAGCGGGAGTCCAGACACATGGGGGTTGGGTGAATGGGACAGCAGTTCTGCATACAATGACCCCGCCCTCCATAGTTAAGAAGCAATGGAGGCAGGAAGCAGGGCAGAGGGGTGTGGGGCTGGGGGAGGTTTGCAAACTAATTAGATCATTTTCAGTTAAACTAGTTTTACTTAATTATAAACAGAACTGCTTTATATTTACAATAGCATTCAAGGAATTCAGCTCAGTGCATTAGCAATGCAATTTTACTTAGAATTTTTTCAAGTGCATTCTTAGAAACCCAAAAAGCACAACACTACAGAGCAAAGCCAAGTCATAAAACTGTATTTCATAGCACTAGCAGGAAATACACAATGCAAAGCTCTTGTTTCAAGTCTGCTAGACATAGACAAGTCACTTTACACTTTAAAAAGGCATTTTTACTGCAAACTGACATATCTTCAGTGTGTCAAAGATTAAAATGTGACAATTATTTTTACATCTCAAAAATGGTTTGTTTGTAGAGGTTAGCAGTACTACCATTCCTATAAGTATATTCTCTGACGGTAGCAGTTACCTCTTTTTCCACTCAAGTGGGGCAGATAGACATGATTTCTGAACAGAAAACTATAATTAAACTCACGTACGTAGAAGGCAAATACACATTTTTAGTTAAAGTGACTCCTCTGAAAATTGATCTTTTCCAAACTGAATGAAATCTCATTTTTGAATGCATAATATTAAAAATGAGATCTCTCTTACTTTTTCTGCTTTGAAAAACAAAACCCAATGAGCATGCTCTATTCAAACAAACAATGCATTCCTCACTACTTTGATTTACCCTTTTACATCTTCAGAAATCAAAAACATCGTCATCACCATCAATATCATCATCATCATCAAATGACCAATCCCAGTCTTTAAATGCCAAATCAAGCAATCTGCAATAGGAGGTTTTGATGTTTAAAATGGACTACTCCTTATTAAAATATTCTAAAGTCCAATGTTATTAAAATTATCACTATCTATTACAATATTGCCTTGTGTACAGAGTCTTCTGATTTAACATTTCATGACGTGGAATAATAAAAAGTGGGTTATAAATGAGGATGAATCTTTAGACAAGAGTTTTCATTTCTCTATACATAGTCCATGGCCATGCTAAATGTGTGTCTGTGTCTGTAATCTGTTTTAATCAACTAGATCAATTTGGTGCTCATGTAGATTAGTATATTTTATACACTGGAAATTTGACACATAAATCACTAGATTCCATTTTACTAATTCATATTATTCTTTCAGACTAAAGTCAGGAACTTTTATTTTTGTAACATTTCATAAAGTTGTTTTAGAAAAAAAAACTCTAAAGCTTCATAAGGGCTAACTGCCTTCTTGTCTTGATGTTGCAGTTCTTGACTGAGCTGCAATTGTATGCTCATCTGCTAAACCTTCCATGAAACAATATGTGAGCCACTAACAATTGTTTCAGCTCATCTAAAGAGCTGATATTTTATGCAAGTCAAGATTAATTAATACTAAAGCACTAAAGGGATTGATCTGTCCGGATTTGCAAATAAATTAATGTAGATTTTACCATCCAGCATTTAGGACTTCATTGAAAGCCCAATAAAGTCAATAGGGGTCTTTCTGTTGACTTCAATGGATATTGCATCAGGCCTTTAAATATGACAAAGCAAGGATGGAGGAAAAATACTAATCTAAATAAGTGCGTAAATGAATCCGCTCTGGCATAGTGTTTAAAATAAAGCATGTATTTATTCTAATTACTTTACATGTATTAAATATGATGGGTTTTGAGTTTTGTTTTTAATTTCTTTAACTTTAAAAAAATGATGACTCACTGAAGTTTTGATATTTATTTATTCTATGAGCTGTAAGTGCTGTCATTCCTGATATAAGAACAGGAGAACTTGTGGCACCTTACTTATAGCAAATATTAGATATCAAGAAGAAAATAAGTTGTCATTTATGTGGGGAAGCTAAGGTTAATCTTTCTTGCCACGATTCAGAGTCTCAATGAAACTGATAATCAGAAACTACACATAGTGTATGTGGAAATGGTTTGCTTTTTTTTTAAATTATTAAAAAGAACAGCTGTGAGAAACTTAAAGAAACTATCAGGACATTCAAGTCTTATGAGGGAAGAATCCTCATTCTTAATGAAGAATACAAAAGAAAAATATACATTCCATACTGTAAACGCTTGCAGTAAGAATCTTTACAGAAACACACGTCAAACACAAACTGGCCATAGCATTCACACTAATTCACAAAAAAATGTGTTGACTATCTGATAAACACACCAAAAATAAATCTGAACTGAACTGATTTGACAAAGAAGCACGCAATAGTATGATGGATGTGATGACCTCTCAGGCCTTTTCCATCTATAACTCCCATGATTTTACAACATAATTCAACACTAAATACATTAACAAAAAGCCATAATCTGGACAGTGCAGTTGCAGGAATAAAATGTGTAAAAGAAAAAAAGATATGCAGAATACATTTTTTGTTGTTACTTTGACATACTTAAATATACTGTGGGAAATCTGAAGTATGATATCCTGGCCAAATTCATCCCTGGTGCAGCTCTGCTGAAGTCAGAGTTGCACCAGGGATTAATTTGAGCAATTATGCAGTTACCTTAGGTGAAAATAGCACCAGACTGAATTTTTTTTTTTATAAAACCACATCTGTATTAGGATACAGAAACAGTGTATACAGGTTATGAAGGAGAAAGATTTAAAACAGCAATACACAAGCAATATATAAAATCCAAAAATGACAAATATGTTTAACATATGTGCCTGTCATTCAGAAAATATATATACTTATATAAATTTGTTTTTTTTTCAAAAACTAGATTACCAAATGTGATTGATTGATATCTATAAATATATAACTTTCAAAATACTGTCATTTACAGATTTTAAGTGAATTCTCATGGTTAGTATGGTCAGCATGCTCACAGGATGAGCCAGGTCCCTATTACTTACTGTTGCTATGGCAAAATACACAGTACAGAAAAAAATCAGTGAAGAATGATTCGAAGGACAGGGCCAGAGCTAAAAAAAATTAGTAATAAAATGTAGAAGTAAATATTATTACATGTACTATGTTACATGAAGATTTTGTTAAAAAAATCATGATGATGAAAGTAGACTGTTACATACAACGTGAAAATCTTAACTGAAAATTGATGTTGACAAGTCAAAGTCTATGGTTTGCTTCTTTAGAGCTCAGTAATACAGCCTGGAATAAAAAAACAGTTACCTACCTTTTGTTACTGTTGTTCTTCGAGATGTGTTGCTCATGTCAATTCCAAGTAGGTGTGTCTGCACCGCATGCATGATCACTGGAAGGTTTTCTCCTAGCGGTACCCATCAGGCTGGCTGTGGAGCCTGCTGGAGTGGCACCCTTATGCCAGTGAATATAGGTCCCTGCTGACCTGCTGCCTCTTCAGTTCCTTCTTGCCAGATACTCCCACAGAGGAGAGGCGGGTGGGCCTTGGAATGGACATGTTCTTCGAGATGTGTTGCTCAACAGTTATGAAAGGTAGGTAACTCTTTTTACTTCAAGTGATTGCTCATGTCAATTCGAAGTAGGTGACTCCCAAGCAGTACCCCAGAGGAGGGGTCGGAGTTCACCAAGCTGCTGATTGTAGCATGGCTCTACCAAACACAGCATCATCTTTAGCCTGCTGAGTGATGGTGTAGTGCGACATAAAAGGGTGAACAGACAACCACGTCTCCACCCTGCAGATGTCCTGAAAGGGGACCTGCACCAGGAATGCTGCAGATGAAGCCCGTGCTCTTGTGGAGTGCGCTGTCAATGCTGGGGCCAGAATCTTTGCTAGGTCATAGCACATTCTGATGTAGGCCATGACAGAAGAAGAGATTCTCTGAGACAAAACAGGGAGACCCTTCATTCTTTTGGCAATAGCGATGAAGAGCTGCGCCGAGTCCCTAATTGGCTTTGTTCGCTCGATGTAAAAGGCAAAGCCTGTCAACATCCAGGGAATGGCTTAGGATAGAACACTGGCAGAAAGATGTCCTGATTCATGTAAAATTGCGAAAATACCTTTGGGAGGAAAGCTGAGTGCGGCTGCAATTGTACCTTGTCCTTATAAATCATGGTATAAGGGGGCTCGGACATCAAAGCCTTGAGCTCAGACACCCACCTGGCTGATGTTATAGTCACTAGGAATGCCACTTTCCAAGACAGGTAAAGCAACAAGCACATTGCTAGGGGCTCAAATGGAGGGCACATGAGCCTTGAGAGCACCAGGTTAAGACCCCATGGAGGGACTGGTTGTTTTACTTGGGGGTACAGTCCATCCAGCCCCTTGAGGAAACAGCCCACCACAGGGTTAGCAAACACTGAGCGTCCTGTTGAGCTCGGATGGAAAGCCAAGATTGCTGCCACATGCATCTTTACTGACGAAACTGCCAGCCCCTGTTGCTTCAGGTAAAGCAAGTAGTCCAAGATAAAGGGAATTAAGGACTGCAACAGACTGCAACCTTTATGGAGGGACCAAATGGAAAATCTCTTACACTTTGCCAGATAAGTGGCATGAGTGGAAAGCTTCCTGCTGCTGTGGAGACCCTCCCTAACCAAGTCTGAGCAGGTAAGTTCTGGCGGAGTCAGCCATGGAGTTCCCATGCTGTGCGATGGAGAGACTCTAGGTTGGGGTGCTGGAGGTGGCGGCCATGGTCCCGTGAGATCAAGTCTGGAACCAAGGGCAAAGTCATGGGCGTATCCAACGACAGGTCCAGCAGCATGGTGAACCAGTGCTGACATGGCCATGCTGGTACAAGGCCTCCAACTGTATCAAGTGCAAAGCTTGAGGTCTTACTGCCACAGGGTAGAGGAGTGAGCACCACCCTGTCTGTTTATATAAAACATCGCTGTAGTATTTTCTGTCAGTACAGATACACATCTGCCCTGTAGATGGATTTGAAACATCTGGCAAGAGAGGCAAACCGCCCGCAGCTCCCTGATTTGATGTGCAGCGAAAGTTCTGCCTGGGACCAGAGGCCTTGTGTCCTGTGTTCACCCAGGTGCGCCCCCCCCCCATCCCATCGCTGATGCATCTGTGACTGGAGACAGCAACAGCTGAGGCATGGAGAAGGGCATTCCTGCACATACTGCTTGTGGGTTGAGCCACCACTGGAGAGATTCAAGAACCCTAGGAGTAAAAGGGACCAGTCTGTCTATGTGGTCTTGGTTTGGCCTGAAAACTCGGGCTAGCCATGCCTGAAGCGGATATAGCCACAACCTGGCATACTGTACCACATCCATGCAGGCAGTCATATCCCCGAGCAACTTCAGACAAGTTTATGCCATCATAGTGGGGAAATCTCTCAAGATCCTCTATGACAGGACTCACTGTGAGGAAACGAGCTTCCAGGAGAAAAACCCTGACCTGGGTCGAGTCCAGGAGGGCTCCGATGAACTCTGTTCCTCTGTGTAGGGGCTATAGTAAACTTTTCCACATTTAGAATGAGACCGAGCCTGAGGAATGTCATGTGCACCAGGGTTACACGGTCCTCCATTCCTACCCTGTCTCCTGTTATAGTCTTGCCTCAGTTGAGAGGGGTAGAAGCAAGGCGGGGGGCTGAGGCTTAAAATGCTTTCTTTGTGGGCTGGCATATGAAGCCCCAAAGACTTTAAGGTTGCTCTAGAGTCCTTGAAACTATGGAGCCTAGAGTTCGTCTGCTCAGCGAAGAGACCCGCACCATTGAATGGCAGGTCCTGGATAGTCTGTTGGACCACCGGAGGGAGGCCCGAAACTTGTAGCTACAAGCTGTACCACATGACAATGGCAATGGACATTGTACAGGTGGCCAAGTCTGCAGAGTCTAATGCAGCCTGCAAGGAAGTCCTTGCAATAGTCCTGCCTTCCTCCAGAGCCGCCCCAAAGTCAGAGTAGGAGTCAGATGAAAGTAGCTCCTTAAAGTTGGACAGGGAATTCCAAGAGTTAAAACTGTAGCAGCTAAGAATTGCCTGCTGATTAGCGATTCAAAGCTGGAGCCCCCTGGTGGAATAGACCTTACATCCAAAGAGGTCCAGCTTCTTTGCCTCTTTAAAGTTTGGACTGGGGCCCTGGTGACCCTGCCTTTCTTTTGCATTGGCTGCATACACGACCAATAGACCCAGCTGAGAGTGGGTGAAAAGTTATTCAACCCCCCTTAAAAGGTACAAAGTACTTCCTTTCCAGCCCTTTAGCTGCGGGAAAAATGGAAGCAGGAGTGTGCCAGAGGGACTTGGTGGTAGTGTGGATGGTCTTGATCAATGGCAAGGGCATGCTGAAAAGACCTTCTGGCGTCAGAACATCCACTGTAGGGTCCATTTCTTCTGTCGTCTCCTCTGTTTGCAGGCCCAGATTTTGGGCTACTCTTTTGAGCAGCGCCTGGTGGGCTCTATTGTCCAAAGCCGGTAAGGAGGCAGATGAGCTCACTAGTACCTCGTCCAGGGAGGAGGATGAAGAAGCCCTCATAGGCACGGGGTCCTCCTGATCTTCCAACTCATGGAGGTCCTCCCATGCAGGAGCGTCCTGTGCAGTGGCAGATGCAGTGCCGGATGCAAATTTGGTGCTGGGTCCAGTGCTGACCCAGGTGCTGGGCTTGGCATCCCTTGGAGGTTCCCTCACCATGGAAGCAGATGGAGGTCCCCATCTGTCCAAGGCGACTGAAAGGGACCTGGGGGCTTGATGATATGCCCATGGGGTTCAAAATGTCCACTGTGCAGGTGCCTTCCTCTATGGTGGCCAGGGCATCATCGGAAGTTGCTGCGTCTCGTTATGCCTGGAGTGACGAGACCGGTGCCGGCAGCATCTGGAAACATCTGACTCCAGCTCCAACTCTGAGGACGAGTCTGATCTTGGTCTCCACAGTGGTGCCATAAGGGTCGGTGCTGGTGATCGGTGCTAAGGCGAGGACGACCGGTGCCGTAGCATGGCCCATTTGCCTTTGGATAGTCTAGCCCCCCTGCGCTGTGCTGGAGCTGCCAGTATTTTGGCTCTGCCAGCTCCGGGGAGTGCTCTCTCTGGAGGTCCCTGGCAGTCTCGAACATGTCATAAGTGGACAGCATGTCCAACTCCCCAATTTGGCTCTCCCATCATGGGGAGTTCAACGGCACTGGACTCAACGGTTCCCCCTGGGCAGCCGGAATCAATGGTACCGGCTGTCCCTGAGCAGGAGCTGAGTGTCCCGATATGGGACGCACTTTGCAGGCACCCTCATGTTCCACTGCTCAGACAGTTGGCGAGCGCTCCTTTTTGGCTCTTTTCCATTTCTTATGTGGCATTTGCGAGTGAGATCAGTGCCACGTAGTCGCCAAACTTGTCTTCAGTGCCAGAGAGTGTTCGTGCTGCGGGTCTCTGGACCCAGAGTTCTTTACTGGCACCATGGCCTCCCTTACTGAGGCCAGAGTGCTCTGCACTGAAGTGCTGGGCGTGGATCCCAAAGTGGTCTGAGCTGGCTGGGGACAGAACGCCAACTCCATAAGGAGGAGCTTAAGTCTAAAGTCTCTCTCCTTATTAGGCCTTGGGCAGAAGTTCCTGCAGATCTTGCTCTTGTTGGTCTGGTGGGCTTCTCTCAAGCACTTTAAGCATGAGTCATGAAGATCTCCTCCAGGCACAGACTTCTGGCAAGACCGGCAGGGTTTGAAGCCTTGAGACCGAGGCATGCTCTGGTCCCCAGAGAGGAGTAAGAAAATGGGGAGTGGGGGTTGGGGGGGAAGAACCCCCAACAGAAACTTATCTGCGAACTAACTAACTAAAACACTAGAAAACCTACACTAAGTAGAACTATATACAATACAAGAACAACTGTTCGCTAGGAGAAGAGTTGCCCGAGGCAAGAGAACCAAGTAGCTCCAACAACCGTCACTGGTGGTAAGAAGGAACTGAAGAGGCAGCGAGTCAGCAGAGACCTATATTCACTACCATAAGGGTGCCATTCTAGGGGGCTCCACAGCCAACCCGATGGGTACCGCTAGGGGAAAACTTTCTGATGATTGTGCATGCAGCACACACACACCTACTTGGAATAGACTTAACATTCTTCTGCAAGTGATTGCTCAACTAGACTTCAATTAATATGCACATAAGTGCATCCTGCTTTGCTCCTGAACAGTCAGAAAACAGTACTGGCAGGATTCATGATTCAATCTGATTACAAACTTCTGCTTCCTGATTGGTTCAGGATGAATTTTTTTATTTTTTTTTTTTTTACACTTCTAACTTTGTCTACCATTTAGAATGTAAATTTAAATACCATGGAATTTATTTCATGACTACAATGGAAAGCATTCTAGATATTCTGAAAGTATGCCAGAATGTAAGAAAAAGTCTTCCTAGGATGAACATCAAGATTTATTGCCACTCAAGTTATATATTGTTTTAAGCTTCACCTGTGTCAATATTTACTTCTCATGTCAATAAAGCTTGATGTTCACTTCAACATAGTCAATATCAGTTTAATAAACTGGGCAAATATGGACTAGACATGACCATCAGAAGGCTACTAAAATGTTCAGGTTTAGTGAAGGGTTTTTGGGGCATAGTTTTCTAACTGTTAGCTTTAAGGACTTGGGAGGAAAATTCATTTACAAACATGTTTTACTAGAGATATTCAACTGATTATAAATACATGAAAATCCTACTGACATCAGCTTTGGAAAAGCTAGTGCTTTAGCAAAGGATATTCTTCCAAGGACTTTTCTCTATTAGAATAATTCCTTAGTGGATGGTTGGCAACTGACGTACTCTGTGTATTTTGCTGATATACTCATACAGTTTGACTGGCTTTGCAATAATAATACAAATTTAACTCTGAAATAGGACTACTGGAGCTTACCTTTTGTATCATCACTGATGGGTCTAAAAGTAAATTATTTACAAGTTGTTACCATGGTTACGATTTTGTTTTGGGGTGCAAGAATGGTCCTGGCACCATACTCAGCCAAAGCACTGAAAAGCAAGTCAGTGACCATTCATTTGAAAGAAACAAGTTGGTTTAAGAGTGGGGGAACTCAGTTATTGCAAGAGCAGACAAGGTTTAATCCTCTGATAGCTATTACCGTAAAAGTTTTTTGGGGACTATAAGACTTAACAAAATTTTGCCCCTTCTCTTTTTACATGTATCAATGTCTCTATAACAAATCCACTTGCTATATATGGGCATAAATCATGATTTTTTTCTCCCATGTTATACAAGTAAAATTTAATGTGAACTTTTCCTATAAATGGACAGCAGAGAGAATCCCATACAATAGGGCTACAAGATGTTACACATAGTTATCTAGCATTGTAAAATAAAATTGTGTTTCAGAAATACAATGTGATCTATATATAAAGATCAGTGAGGTGCATACACAAAAAAGGGCAAAGTTAAGAGTTAACATTCAACTGTAACTTTTATATTTCCTGACCTAAGTGTTTTATTTTAAACCTTCAACGTTCTATTCAATCTTAATGTTCTATTAACACAGGGGTTTCTTGTACAGTATTATATACAAGTAAGTTCCAGAAGCTTTTTCTCAGAATATAATTTGCCTATCAGTAATGTAAAGCTGAAGAGAATGAATATGGGTGTATAACCCAATCAGATAGGGCAGCTCTCATTCCACTACTTCCTATCAGAGGACAGTGTGTTAATGGGAGTTGTGGTTTTCAGAGAAACAAACACCTTTGTTAGTACAGGTCAAAAATACAAAAATACATCAGAATTATTCAACTGTGATGACCCAGAGAACCACACAGTGACTTGCCTGTTTGGAGAGATCTGCAACCTTCACACGAGACATCTAGATAGGCTTATGTGTAGTGCTGGGCAGGAGCCAATGGTCATGGTACATGTAGGTACCAATGACATAGGGAAAGATAGGAGAGAGGTTCTAGAGACCAAATTTAGGCTGCTAGGTAAGAGACTGAAGTCCATGACCTCCATAGTAACATTCTCTGAAATGCTTCCAGTTCCACGCACATGGCCAGCTAGACAGGCAGAACTGGAGGGTCTCAATGCATGGATGAGATGATGGTGTAGGGAGGAGGGGTACAGATTTATTAGAAACTGGGGAAACGTTTGGGAAAAGGAGAGCCTATACAGGAAGGATCAGCTCCACCTAAACCAAAATGGAACCAGATTTCTGGCACTTAACATTAAAAAGGTCGTAAAACAGTTTTTAAACTAAGGGCTGGGGGAAAGCTGACAGGTGCAGAGGAGCACGTGGTTCGGACATCCTTTAGGGGAGGATCTATAAATGGAGATCCCCTGTGTCCTAATAAGGAGAGAGGATGGAAAATGATAAAATACAGGAAAGATCTGATGAGAAACATCAAATGAAAAAAAGTCCCATTCAATTACATCATCTAATGGCAGGCAGCTAAACAGTCACAAGTTTTTAAAGTGCTTATATACCAATGCTAGAAGTCTAAATAATAAGATTGGTGCCTCGTATTAAATGAGGATATTGATTTAATAGGTATCACAGAAACTTGGCGGAATGAGGATAATCAATGGGACACAGTAATACCCTCTGAAAAGTAATACCAGGGTATAAAGTACATCGGAAGGACAGAACAGGTCGTGCTGGTGGGGGAGTGAAACTATATGTGAAAGAAAGAGTAGAATCAAATGAAGTAAAAATCTTAAATGAACCAAACTGTACCACAGAATCTCTATGGATAGTAATTCCATGCTCTAATAATAATATAGCCGAAGGGATAGATTACCGACCACCTGACCAGGATGGTGCTAGTGACTATGAAACACTCAGGGAGATTAGAGAGGCTATAAAAATAAAAAACTCAATAATAAGGGGGGGATTTCAACTATCCCCATATGACTGTACATGTCACCTCAGGACGGGAGGCAAAGATAAAAAGTTTCTTGACACCTTAAATGACTTCTTCTTGGAGTAGCTAGTCCTGGAACAAACAAGAGGAGAGGCAAGTCTTGATTTAGTCCTAAGTGCAGAACAGGATCAGGTCCAAGAGGTGAACATAGCTGACCCGCTTGGTAATAGTGACAATAATATAATTCAATTTAACATCCCTGTGGCAGTGAAAACATCGCAACGGCCCTACATTGTAGCATTTAATTTCATAAAAATGAGGAGGTTAGTTAAACTGAAATGAAAAGGTACAGCACCAAAAGTGAAATTCCTGCAAGCTGCATGGAAACTTTTTAAAGACACTATAATAGAGGCTCAACTTAAATGTATACCCCACATTAAAAAACATAGTAAGAGAACCAAAAAAGGAACCACCGTGGCTAAACAACAAAGTAAAAGAAGCAGAGAGAGGCAAAAAGGCATCTTTTAAAAAGTGGAAGTTATATCCTAATGAGAAAAATAGAAAGGGGCATAAACTCTGGCAAATGAAGCATAGAAATGTAATTAGGAAGTGCAAAAAAGAATCTGAAGAACAGCTAGCCAAAGACTCAAAAAGTAGTAGCAAAAATTTTTTTTAAGTACATCAGAAGCAGTGGGGCCACTGGATGATCGAGATGATAAAGGAGCACTCAAGGACAATAAGGCATTGAGGAGAAACTAAATGAATTCTCTGCATCAGTCTTCATGGTTGAGTATGTGAGAGAGATTCCCAAACCCAAGCCATTATTTTTAGGTGACAAATCTGAGGAATTGTCCCAGATTGAGATGTCATTGGAGGATGGCTAATGTGATGCCAATTTTTAAAAAGGGCTCCAGAGGAAATCTTGGCAATTACAGGCCAGGAAGTCTGACTTCAGTACCAGGCAAAGTGGTTGAAACTATAGTAAAGAACAAAATTGTTGGACACATAGATGAACATAATTTGTTGGGGAATAGTCAACATTGTTTTTGTAAAGGGAAATCATGCCTCACCAATCTACTAGAATTCTTTGAAGCGGTCAACAAGCATGTGGACAAAGAGGATCCAGTGGATGTAGTGTATTTAGATTGTCAGAAAGCCTTTGACAAGGTCCCTCACCAAAGGCTCTTAAGCAAAGTAAGCAATCATGAGATGAGAAGGAAGGTTCTCTCATGGATTGGTAACTGGTTAAATGTAGGAAACAAAGGATAGGAATAAATGGTCAGTTTTCAGAATGGACAGAGGTAAATAGTGGTGTCTCCTAGGGGTCTGTACTGGGCCTAGTCCTATTTCACATACTCATAAATGATCTGGAAAAAGGCGTAAACTGTGAGGTGGCAAAATTTGCAGATGATACAAAACTACTCAAGATAGTTAAGTCCCAGGCAGACTGAGAAGAGCGATAAAAGGATCTCTCAAAACCGGGTGAATGGGCAAAAAATTGAAGATGAAATTCTCAGTGTGATAAATGCAAGTAATGCCATGGAAAACATAATCCAAATATACATATTAATGATGGGTCTAATTAGCTGTTTACCCTCAAGGAAATCTTGGATCATTGTGGATAGTTCTCTGAAAACATCCACTCATGTCATGGTGGTCAAAAAAGCGAACAGAATATTGGGAATCATTAAGAAGGATAGTAATAGAACAGAAAATGTCATACTGCCTCTATTATATCCATGTACGCCACATCTTGAATACTGCGTGCAGATGTGTCGCCCCATCTCAAAAAATATATTGGACTTGGAAAAGGTTCGAAAAGGGAAACAAATTATTAAGGGTATGGAACAGTGCTGTATGAGGAAGATTAATAAACGGGGACTTTTCAGCTTGGAAAGAGCTGGACTAAGGGATATGACAGAGTCTTAAATCATGACTGATGTGGAGAAAGTAATAAGGAAGTTGTCTTACTTCTTCTCAACACAAGAACTAGGGCACCAAATGACATTATGGCGAATTT
>NC_133771.1:30415734-30496986 GCF_003597395.2 Chelonoidis abingdonii | reverse complement strand
TTAGTGACCCTTTGGTCTACCAGCCTGGCTGTTATTATGCTAGTAAAGTGCAGAGATGCTAAAATTGAATTGTATTAAACTTAACCTATTAATTGATGAGGTCTCGGAAAGCTAGAGATATTTATGTTATTGTCACAGAGGGAAATCGTATCGTGGTGTGATTTAAATGACATATCAATTTAGATCTCCATTCCAGTCCTCAAAATTAAAGTTAAATTTAAACATTATACTTGTTTGTGCTCATTGACTTATTACCGTGAATTCACTACGAGGGCCAGATTTATAACGCCTAATTATTCACGCTATCACTAACCTATCCTTTGTTACGCGATTTCTTGCTGTTTTGTATGCTGCTCAGCTGGCGATTTCTGCAAGTTACATTACGATTTATACTACAATCTGAGATAAGAAAAGGGCCAGCGACGAACAGTTCAGGACCTCCGTTAGTGTTCTGTAGCATTTGCTAACACACAAATGCACGGATTCAATGGTACATTAGAAGCTATAATTACATCGTGATGTATTGGTGGATATGCATGGCATCAGACTAAGCGGCTAGAGAAGGTGTAGAGTGCTTTGGAGCCTAGAAGTAGTATTTCCAGTTCACTCTGTGTGAAACATACGCTGGATTCCTTTAAAGATGTAACCTTGAACTCTGTGCTTTTAGCTGTGCTAATGAAAAATGCCTTCTGCGTATTTTTGTGTATATATCTTGCAACAGTCTCCTATGTTGCTTGTTACTCTAATATTCACTCAACTTTAATCATACTAAAATTATATAAACATTTTTTTTTTTAACTGGGAATTATATGTATGGGTTGACCAAATCCCAGTACAGTAAATGGAAGTACCAATCATAGAATATGAGGTTAGTGAGGGAGTGTGAGACCTCAGAAGGTCAATGTAGTGTCTTATCCTATGTCTCAAGCAGGACCTCATCCCAGACAGATTTTTGCCCCAGATCCCTAAATGGCCCCAAGGATTGAACTCACAACCCTGGGTTTAGCAGGCTAATGCTCAAACCACTGAGCTATCCCTTCTCTCCAGGAATAGCTTCTCCTAAACATGTAACATATAACTTACCTACATTTTCCTACAGCCCAGCTCAACACAGCACAAAATGTTAAGTGTAAGAACTGGGTTTTCAGTAGAAATACCAGACAGGCAGTAAGTTGCCTGCACTTTCCCACTAAGGCCTTCAATATTTTGGTATAGCTGAAGTTCTAAATCACACAATATAAATATATGAAGTTCCATTTCTAGAAGGTTGGGGTGGAGTGGAATTTCATCTTCAAAAAAGTAACTGTACTGCTGAAGCATTTTTAGTCCAGGAAAACTCCTAATTAGACTGTGACTCTAATAAGCTATTGGATAGCAAAATAGCAAGTACCTTTAGAACTAACCTAAAAGGATATTAAAAATGAGATCAGTTTATTATTATCTTTAGTGCATTCAGCATTAAAAACTAAGAGAGAAGGAAATATGGCTTTTCCTGCCTCTACACTGGATTTCAACAGGTAGCTCCTATGATCTGATGTGGTAGAGAGAGAAATCATGTGTACATGATTAATCTGTGTGCCTGTGACAGAAATAAGAAGACCAACAGAAAGAGGCTAGAACATCAATGAAAGAAAAATTAGTATAGTAACTCCACACTTAAAGTCGTCCCAGTAAATGTTGTTTTATTGCTGATCAATTAAAGAACATTTAAAGTTTAAAGTTGTGCAATGCTCTCTTGTAACATTGTGTGGCAGCCACCTGCTTTGTCCACTGCTTGGATGTTGAAGGGATGTCTGCCTTTCAGTTTACACATTGGAACCAATACTGTGCTCCTCTGCACCACTTCCTCCTGCTAAGGTGGTTTACTTGGGTCTAAATCTTCAGAACCCATGCACAAAGACTCTCCCAACTTTGAAGAATGCAGACAGAGAGGGATCTCTTGTCTTCAGTGAAGCTTTGGGAAAAGATTTGTTTCTATGCTTGTGAGAAGCCGCTTGCACTCATGAGAAGCCTTCTCCTTAGGCTTGGAAGTCTTAGCTTTGACTCCTGAGCTTGTGTTCAGAGGAGCACTTCTTGTTGACTGAGGCCAATCTACTTCGGGGGGAGAAGGGAGGCATGATGTGCATTTCCATGGCCCAGATCTGATCAGGGTCTCATGGTCTTCTCCAGCAGATATTTTCTAAACCTTAGCTCTCAACTTTCATGAGTTCTTAGAGGGAAGGAGAGGCCAATATTGCACTTAGATAAGATGTGAACCCCACCTAGGCAGTAAAGGCAGCATTGGCGTTCGTCACCCATTCAAAAGGAGTGGCAGCAGAAAATGCAATTCTTGAACCCTGGGACTCTGGGCATAAGCCTAACTTCCCTGGGAGGATTTCCAGGAGGCAGGGAAAAATAACTAACTACACTAGTAGCTAACACTAAAAGAATAAAATACCAAAACTATTTACAATATATTTATAGACCAAAGGAGTCAAGGGAAGAAGCTGCGGACACAGAAGATTCTAACTTAGGTCATTCAGCGGTAAGAAGGAACTAGAGAGGTGCCAGTCTGCCCTGCCCCTTATGCCCTCGGTTCAGAACATGAAAAGAACTGTGCGTGTGTAGCCCAATGGACACAGTTTAATAAAAATCTCCAGACTGAAGTGCATGGGGCACATCTGTACCCACATCTGAAATATACGTAGGGACCAAACATTTGAAGAAACAGTAATGGGTCTTGGAATGTAATTATAAATGGAGAATCATCATCGAGCAGCTGTGTTTCTAGTGCAGTCCTACAAGGATCTCCTTCTTGACCCTATGCCATTTAACATTTTATCAGTGATCTGGAAAAAACAAAATCCTCACTGATGAAGTTTGCAGATAACACAAAAATTGGAGAAGTGGTAAATAATAAAGAGGACAGATCACTGATACACAGCAATCTGGATCACTTGGTAAACTGGGTACACAAAAACATTTGAGTTTTAATATGCCTGAATATAAATGTATACATCTAGGAACAAAGAACGTAGGCTACACTTACAGACAAAGAGGACTCTATCCCGGGAAGCAGACTCTGAAAAAGATTTTAGGCTGGAGGATAGTTACCTGAACATGAGCTCCCAGTACATTACCACAGCCAAAAGGGCTAATCCAATTCTTGGACACATAAACAGGGGAATCTAGAGTAGGCATAGAGAGGTTATTTTACTTCTGTAATTGGCACTGGTGCAGCTGCTGCTGGACCACTGTGTCCAGTTCTGGTGTCCTCAATTCAGACAGATGTTGATAAACTGAAGATGGTTCAGAGAAGAGTCAAGAGAACATGTAAACAATTAGAAAACATATCTTAGAGAGACAGATTCAAGGAGTTCAATCTATTTAGCTTAACAAAGAGAAGGTTAAGGAGTGACCTGATCAGTCTATAAATACCTACATGGAGAATCAAATATTTAACAATGGGCTCTTCAGTGTAGCAGAGAAAGGTATAACATGATCCAGTGTTTGGAAGCTGAAGCTAGACAAACTGAGATTGGAAATAATGCTAAAGAATAATTTTGGGGAAGTTCTATGGTCCTGTGTTATCCAGGAGGTCAGAGTAGATGATCACAATGGTCCCTTCTGACCTATGAATCTATGAGCAGTCTTCAAATATATTAAGGCTATTATAAAGAGAATGATGATCGATTGTTCTCTGTGTCCACTGAAGATAGGACAAATAGTAATCAGCAAAGGAGATTTAGGTTAGATATTAGGAGAAAAATCTCTAATTATAAAGATAGTTGAGCACTTGAATATGCTTCTGTGGGAGGTTGTGGAATTCCTGTCATTGGAGGTTTTTAAGAAGAGGTTAGACCAACACCCGTCAGGGATGGTCTAGGTATACTCGATTCCTGCCTCAGCACGGAGGGTTGTACTAGATGACCACTTAAGGTCCATTTCAACCTTATAGCTCTAAAATTCTATAAGACGTTACTGACTTCCTGGCATCTGTGTTCCACCATCACTATGCTGCTTAGCAGGGTCTTTTATTCTGAAAAGCACATTTGTTGAAAACACCTCTTTGTTATCTATGAAGGCTATCAATTGATAAAAAAAGGACGGAGAGTCCTGCTGCTCTTTATCAGAAACTTCTCTTTGTTCCCACAAAGAGCTCTGAGAACTTGGCTGAGTTCTGTGCTCTTTGAGTCAGAAGAATCTTTTTTATTTACATCAGCCCTTGTGTTCTGGAGAAGGACAACAACAGAAAGTACAGTCCCTACTGAGGAGTATGTTCTCTTGTTCTCTGGAAGGAACACTTCTGAAGTGTCAAGACTCCAAGTTTTTCAGCAATTAGATGCTAGAGATGAAGAGACCATCCCTTTAGGTGGGACTCCTTTCTCAGGGCACTGAAGATGCAGGAGACTGGCTCTTGCGGTGCTATATCTGGAGAAGAGGGAACTGTGGTGGGAAACAGCTTGACAATTCCATTTATTCTGCACTGAGAAGAGTGATATAAAGGGTAAGGGATACAGAAATTTGTCCATGCAACTGTCCAATGGATGGGCTGACACAGTGGGTGGGAAATGGACCAACTACCACCCTTGAATCCTAAAGATTCACTGCCCCCAAACTGTGGCAAAACTTTAGGATGGCTGGGGGTGAGTGGGTAAATAATACTACTTGTGCCTGGAAACACAGGATGAAAAGTAGCCTAAAGAGAAATATCTTCTGTGTCCTTTAGGAAATTATGTAAGATTGACACTGAGGGTTCTGAGGACAGGAATAGTCCTGATTCCAATTTTTCCTCACATGTAGTTGGACAATAGAGAAGGTAGAAGTAGCCTATTTACTTAAACACTGGGTGAGCTTTAACTGGAATACCCAGCACTTAGCACTTTACATGTTCAAAGGGCTTGTGTAACAGTATATACACATTACTTGCATGTGCACACACAAACACACACACAGAAAACATTGTTAAGGTTGCAAAGTCAAGCACTCAAAAGTTAAGCAATTCCAGAATTAAAGTTGCCTTAATTCAGCCCTCTTGTGAACTGGCATTATTATGGGGACTTGAATTACAAAAATACCTGCTCTTTTTTCCCCACAGAACTCCTGCCTCATTCAGTGCACAGACAATGAATCAGTGTTGTGTAATGAATAAGGTTGTTGTCTGTCAGATCCTTACTTCATTTTTTTGCAGAAGTTGGAATGTGTGAGGTGAATGAGGCAGATGACTCCAAGAAGAGAAAGGATGGTTTCATGGTGAAGGCAGCTGAACCCTGCCCTGGAGAAAATGGATTCTATCCTTGTCTCTGCCACAAAGTTCCTATGTGATGACGGGCAAGTCACTTATACCAAACTTTTCACAGAAGATCATTCATTGGCTCCCCAACCTGAAAACTTGAGGTATGGTTTGAAGAAGTGCGGACATTGCAACTTTTAAAGTAAGTGTGTCTGTGTGTCTACTGTCCTAGATTTTTCAAAAAAGTAAACTGAAAAAACACAAATTCCATCCAGTGGAATCACACTGACACCCACAAGGGTAATTAGCAAGGTTGGAACCTTTAGATCCACTGCACAGATCTCTGTCATTTGACCTAACAGAGTAACTGATAAGAGTCGTATGTTGTCATCCTCTAGAACTAGAGTAGAGGGTGGAGAGAGACTTTTGCCAGTGGGTTTTCACAGATATTTGTAGACAGCACAGGAATGGCGAGATTCTGGAATCTCGGATTCCATTCCCCATTGCCCCAATCTCCTCACTTAGCCAGCCCCAGTCTTTACAGCCTTGGGTTGCTCAAGCCAATCCCTGTCTCCTTACCCAGCCAGTCCTAAACTTACCCTCCAGGCTCCATGTCCAAGTAACAGTCTCCACCTCAACCAGTCCCATCTCACCTCCCGTGGCTCACTGTCACTGTCTCATTGTCCAACTAGTCCCAGTCTCCCATCCTACTGTGCACTGGTATCCCTGTCCCTAACTCTGTTTCCATCCTGGCTCCCAGTCTCCTTCCCTAGCCAGTACTAGTCTTCTCCACCAGTCTGCCAGTTCATTTCCAGCCCCAACTATCCCCCAGCCTCTCCTTCCCACATAGCTCCTTGCCCCAATCTACTCCCTCTACTACCCCAACTCTCCCCTGAGGTCTGGCTCTTGTCCCCTCTGCATTCAAGTCAGACTGCTCCTCCCCTACACTAACTAGTTTCTGGGTGCCTCCACAGAAGCAATGAGAACACAGAAGAACCACAACAGCCTATAGGAGCACCTGCAGGGAAAATCTTACTCAGCGTCTGCAGCCCTGCAGCATGTTCAGTGCACACAGAATCTTCAGAGAATTTAGATGCCAAACTCTAACAAGTCTCTACTGAGGATGTGTGAACTAAGACTTTTCAAAGGCTTGTAAATTCGCCAAATTTGGGTCTACCCCAAAACAGCAAAAAGCACATTCCTGACACAAAGGCAACCAACATTGACAGATTTAAATTCCCTGTTCCAAAGCATGGAGGCACTATTACCTCTTAATGAAATACCTGTAAGAACTTTTTTAACATGAGCAAAACAACATATTTCCCCTAATCTCACTCTCTGAAACAGAAGAAATATTTTTGCTTCAATGTTTCCAGGACATGTGGCATAGGAAACTTCAGCCCAAATGGTTAAAGTTTCACAAAGTTATAAGCAACTTAAAACAGGATCTTATAATGTGAAGCATCAAGCAACCTTACATGTAGGTGAGTGCTACCAGTTCTGCCTATTATATAACACATACAGTAGATTTAATTCAGAGATAGGCTCATTTAAATAAGGAAATGAAACATGCTTCCTTACACAGCTTTCTTAATATTTTGTATACTGGAATTCACAAAAGATGACAAGATGGTCTCACATTTCATTAGTCATAGTATAAATACAAAAGGAAACAAACAAACAAAAGGTATCTTTGCGAATTGCCCATAACACTTATATAATACAATGTATCGCAGTGGGAAACTGTTTAAAATCATCATTCTTTAATAGCAATTTTTGTGTTACCTTGGTTTGTTTGGAGGAAGCTGTCGGCTTGGCCGTCTCATAGACTGATTTGGCTGTACCTTCATGGAAGTTCGAGGAGAAGATCGAGCAAAGGGGTCGGGTGCTGGAGGCTTTTTTGGAATTTTTTTCACCAGTCGGCTCACCCATTTCTGTTGTTCCTCTGTAGAATTAGCTAACAGTAGTAGATTCTTTGCAGTTGAAATATCATAATATACTGTAAGATAAATTTAAAAACAAAATCTCATTATTAAATTTTTTACATGAGCTCACCTTAAAAGCTAATGACCAGATCCTTGGGTTCTCATAAATTGCACAGAGTAGAAGTCAAGGGGTGCTATACAAACCCAGTATAAAGCTACCACTTGGGCTGCCATGATCACAATGCTACTTTGGGTATAGATTATGCCACAGCACCTTTAACATTCCCGCCAGAGGAGCCTTTCCAATCTATCCACAGGCTGCACCTCCTTCTTATTTCTTCCATTTGTAGAATAAGGGGATGATTATTCTCCATGTTACTAAGGAACCAGGTATACAGGGAAACAAACATATCCTGTTACAGCCATTTCATATGCCCATAAGAGATATTGAGCATAGAGAACTGTGGAACTCAGCCCAGAGGGAGTAACTTTTCTGAGTGTCATAATCTATATTGCCACATACACTGACATCTCCGTCCCATACTGAAATGCAACACAATCCACTGAGTAAGTAGCCGTTTTGGATAGCCCTTCCCTATGATGATGACAGCACTGAAAGTATGTGGCATACATGTCCCTGTGCTGGCTGAATGTCACTGTATTGCAGTGAGCTGGTCTTCCCTAACAGAATCCTGATATGCACCCAAGTATCTATCACTCCAGCAGTTGCTACCTTTTACCTTGACCTCATCTGAAATCACATCATTATGAGAAACCTGTATCTGAATTATTCCCTGTAGTTAATTGACAACCACACATTTATTCAATTATTCACTACTTACCTTTGCAAGGTGCTATAATCTCTTCCTTTTTATCCATGTGATCTTTGTGACATTTGATATGGCAGCGGCGGCACTCTAGAGCAGGAGGAGGTTTAAACATGTGCCACAGTGGCTTCATACAAGCCTCACAGTTGGTTGGAAAATGATACAGAGTGGGTATAAATTCATGTCCCTTGTGGCAAATGTAATTTGATTTCTCCCCCATAGGCTCCACAGGAAATTCTGGTTCCTTCTTGCTTTCTCCTTCATTAGCATACAGAATCTAGAGTTAAAGCAAAATAAACACAACATTCATACACAACGGGTGTAGGTAAAGGGCAAATATTTAATCAGCAAAAATTCAGGAATACAAATTAGAGTAGGTTAGAATAGATTTTCTAACAATTTATATGATCTACTTTTCTCACTTGTACTTGTCGTCTTTAATAAAAAAATTAAAATATTTTGAAGCATCTTGCATTTATTTGCATAAGGAATTTTACCAGTTTGTTTTTCTAAAAATACTAATTTATAACTACATACCTGGAATATCCTAGGAATCTCTTTGGAATCTGCTCTGTAGACATCGGTCTGTGTGACTGGCCGGACGTGGAACAATTTGCTGTAGAAGCAGATTTCAAAGAAATAAAACAATAATAATAAAAATTTGATATTAGAGTATTATCTAATTATTAACTCTACTGATTTAATATATACAATTAATTACGGAATTGTATTGTACCTTAGCTAATAAGGTACATCAGTGTGATGTAAAGATTGCCAGCAAACAAAATTCTAAATCCACTTTATTCAACTCCTATTCCCAACGCTACATATCAATCCCCAAATCTTAAACCGCATAGCAACAAGAGCCAAATTAAATCTGAATAGCTGCATTCTGCACTGTTAAGCAGAATGTTAGGAACCACTAAAAAGGATTAGATAATAGGACTGAAAAAGTCATATTGCCTCTGTATACACTGACGGTACACTCATACCTAGAATACTGTGCAGTTCCTGTCACTGATCTCAAAATGATGTATTAGAATGGGAAAAGGTAGAGAGAAGGGCAACAAAAATGATCAGGGGTATGGAACAGCTTCCATATGAGGAGAAACTAAAAAGACTGGGATTTTTCAGCTTGGAAAGGGGCGATATGATAGAGGTCTATAAAATCTTGACTGGCATGGAGAAAGTGAATAACAAAGTGTTATTTACTCCTTCACATAACACAAGAACCAGGGGTCACACAATGAAATTAATAGGTAGCAGGTTTAAAACAAACAAAAGGAGTATTTCTTCATATAATGGACAGTCAATCTGTGGAATTCGTTGCCAGGGGAGGTGGTGAAGGCCAAAACTATAATGAGGTTCAAAAAAGAAATAGGTACGTTCATGGAAGATAGCCATTGATGGTCCTATTAGCCAAGATGATCAAGGATGTAACCCTATGCTCTGTGTGTTGCTTGCTTCTGTCTGTTAGAAGCTGGGAATGGACAACAGGGGATGAATCAATCAATGACTGCCTGTTCTCTTCATTTCTTATGAAGCATCTGGCATTGGCCATTGTTGGAAGATAGGATACTGTACTAGATGGACCATTGGTCTGACCCAGTATGGCCATCCTTATGTTTATGTACCGCACTTGTAACCCACAGCTGAGTGTGTGATACAGTTTCCCCACTCTGTGCCAAACTGCAGAGGACATGAGTTGTTACAGCCCCCAGCTATAAAGTTTTGGCTCTTTAGTTCAAGCTATAGCTTCTCAAGCTCTTAGTTCTGGAGGTCTCTAGATCAGTGCCCAATGTGTCAGCCAAGAGGGCAGTGAGACACACACTGAGTGACCTCAAACTGTAGTTTACACAACACGACAGCAGAGTCATTATCAGCTCTCAAAAATATTTTCTAAAGTTGTTTTCTTTTCAAGCCATCTGCTAATGTTCCCCTGAAAGTTAACAAAGTAATGTATACCATAATCTCCTGTAACAATACTTACTCAATATCTAACACCATGTAGGGGTTAGAATGTTCTTTATCTTGTTCACTATCATAGAACAGAATCTTCTTACTGCTTACAATTACATACTGTTAAAAAAGATACACAGGTATTAACATAGTTCTTAAAATACAGGCTTTATCTCAAGTATTTATTTCTGTCAAGTCAAATACTTTCATAACATTATTTCATAATTTTATTAATAGTCAACAATAGCATGGTAGTTTGGGTCTACAGTTTGAGCACAAAGTAAGTCATACTTTACATCACAATGACATAAAATTGTGATATTTGGTAACAAACAATCTTTATATTTTTAAACACCTATTTTAAAAAGATGAAAGGAATGGAACACAATAGAACTGCTAACAGGATACAAAGCCTTTGGTTTCTATGTTAATAGCTTAATTTTGACTTCGATTGGTTCTGTACACAGTGAACAGGTGTCCCCTTCACAAAAATCACCACAGTAAGCACATTTGTTGGTAGTCTCAATAAAGGAGCCAAAGTCTGAGTAGATAAGAGAAAACCTCCCACCCAGAAAGTTGTTTAGGCAAGTGGGTAAAGTAGATAGAGAGAGCTGACACCATCATCACCTATGCTATACCTGTTCTGTGTTTTAAAAGAAGACATCATGGAAGCTTGAAATACACCACAGGCTGAAACACCAGCAGTTCAGGGAAGACATCCAGTTCTTTATCTCCTACCTATCCTAGTGTGTTGTTGGGATCAGCACCTAGATCAGGGGTCAGCAACCTTTCAGAAATGGTGTGCCGAGTCTTCATTTATTCACTCTAATCTAAGATTTCGCGTGCCAGTAATACATTTTAACCTTTTCAGAAGGTCTCTTTCTGTAAGTCTATAATACATAACTAAACTATTGTTGTATGTAAAGTAAATAAGGTTTCAAAATGTTTAAGAAGCTTCATTTAAAATTAAATTAAAATGCAAAGCACCCCAGACCAGTGGTAAGGACCCGGGCAGTGTGAGTGCCACAACAATCAGCTCACGTGCTGCCTTTGGCACGCGTCCCACAGGTTGCCTACCCCTTACCTAGATGATGAACAGTTGACTAAAGTTGAACCAAGGCAAAATGGAGGTGATGCTGGTAAGAACAGGGAAGCACCTGAACACACCTCTTCCTCCCTTATCAAGGGTATCTGCCCTTCGATTATGTCAGTTCATAGATTTAGGATCCTGTTCAGACTCCTCCCTGCTAGATAACCAAACAGTAAGCCGCAGATGTGCAAAAAATATCTACTCCCACCTGTACGCTGACCTAACAGACTCAGACTTGTCAGTAGTGATCTGTGCATGTACTATCTTCAAGACTGATTAGAGAACATATATGTAGGAAAGAAGTCACACGTCTTTAAAAAGATGCAACAAATACAAAATCCAGCAAATCTGTTAAGTAGAGGTCAACGATTTATATTTCTCACCTTTTTCACCCATCCAAATTTCTTAGTGTTATTTCGGACAGGTAGTGATAACCAACCCTCTAATCTCGATTCTGCAAATAAATATTAAGTAAGTATTTAAACAACACACATTCATCTGAGACCACCCTGCATATAGAATAGCCCTTATTTAAAAAGAATAAGGCAGACATACAAATACCATAACCTGATAAGCAAAATGCCTTGCAACAGTTATCACAGCAGATTTTTCAGGGACAAAAAGCTACATTGCACAGCCAATACTAGCAAATAATGCCACTCAAAAACTAGTAATTCAGACTAAAAAAAAAAAAAGAGCCAATGTCTCACTATAAATGTATACTATCACACATACATTCTCTTTAGTAAAAATAAGACAAAGACATTTATGATTTTTAATACCTATAATTTTTTTAACTATCAGCTTCCAGCCACTAAAATTGCTTGTGTGAAGACATTAGTACACAATACACAACATTCAGTTTCAGGGGGAAAAAAAAACTTCTAAATATGAATACACATAGGCAAATACATATTTTAAAGCCTGAATATTAAAGTTTGTATTTAAAACACACTACATATATATTTTTATTATACAAGTTTAATATTTGAGGAAATATATTGATTTTCTGTGGGAGTTGTGGTGGGTTATAAATAAAATTAACTATTTTCCTGAGTAACAGCAATAGCTAAATCACAAGAGTTTTGACATTATAATTAGAACTCCTTGCTCTACATCTTTCCTCAGAACCTGGGTAAATCACTACAGCTTTCTCACCAGTAACAAGAAGTCAACCTTTGGCTAACCCTTTTGCCTTTAATTCATTCACTATACTCTCACTGAACGCTTAATAAGAAACAATTTTTGCTGCTAGTTTCACACAATAGGAATATTTTAAACCACCTTTTCTCTGAAGATTTCAAAGTGGCTTAACATACATTAAGCCTCAACATCTCAACTGTAATTTAATATTTGTTTCATGGTAAAAGCCAAAGATCAATCAGGATCATGCTCCCACTGTGCTAGGCACTGTATAAACACACAAGATCCCCCTAACTCTGCTTACAAACTAGTTGAAGATAAGGATCTGTCTTCTTTGTGAGATAAGTAGTATTAAGCAGAACTGCTTACCTGCAATAATTACTTTCTGATTATCTATATCAGAAGAGATCATCATACTCGTAGATCTCTGCCTCTGCACAGGAACTCTACATTCAGAGTTCTAACGCATTTGATTTTAACAGGGGCATCTTATTCCAGCAGCCTATGCATGGAATGTAAAATCCCCTGGCCCTGTAACCACCAGTTCCTTTTAAGCAAGTGATGAAATCATTCCTATGTGTACAAATGGGAACTGAATAACAAAGAGATTAACTTTACAGAACCCTCAACATCGTGGAGAGAAAGATGGGAGAGAGGTTATTTAGTGTGATGTATACACTATCGTCAGAGTATATTGGTTTGTTTGCTGGTACCCTGAATGAGGATGCATATTTTAATACACACACTAAGTACATGGGAAGCACTGCACATATATTTTGCCCCATATGTCTGGCTTGTTAGGTAGCAATGAAACAATTTAAATCTTCAGCAATCAGCTTAGTGATGGACAACTCATGCCTCTAGCACAGGGGTTGGCATCTTTTGGAAGTGGTGTTCCGAGTTTTCTTTTATTCACTCTAATTTAAGGTTCCGCGTGCCAGTAATACATTTTAATGTTTTTAGAAGGTCTCTTTCTATAAGTTTATAATATATAAACTCACCTATTATTGTATGTAAAGTAAATAAGGTTTTTAAAATGTTTAAGAAGCTTCATTTAAAATTAAATTAAAATGCAGAGCCCCCTGGACTGGTGGTCAAGACCCGGGCAGTGTGAGTGCCACTGAAAATCAGCTCATGTGCCGCCTTTGCTACCCATGCCATAGGTTGCCTACCCCTGCTCTAGCATCACATGTGGCTCTTCAGGGCCCATTATATGACTTTTAATAGTCTCAGTGGGTTTGCCTGGAGCTACTCTCACTCTGCCTGATATCAGACAGAGCAAGCAGAATGCTACAGAAAAGAATACTCCCCCGTGTGAAAAGAATGTATTCACTAAGAAGAAACATTCACATACTACTCTCCAACCTTCAAGAATTCAGCTGGGGAGGGGGGGGTGGACGAAGGTGATTCCTCCCATTTTACTGCTTCTGGCGGTTATCCTCTACTAAGAGGACAGAAGAAGTGACATGCAGTTGTCCCTTACCCACTGTCAGTGCAGCCGCATAGTTTAAATACTCTTCATTGGATTTGCTGCTAAAACTGGCTTCACCCCAATAATGGCTAAATGCTCTCCCTCCGTAAGTTTTTCTACATACAGGGATAGGACAAAAGCCACTGCTGAAAAATATTCAGCCACCTCCAGGGAAAGGAATTGGGAGGAGAAGCTGGGTTTGGCTAGGTCCCAACAAGAACTGCTCAAGGTGTTTAAAAAATCTTTGTCAGTGGAGCCGCATAAACATTCACCTGCTTCTGTTGTTGTGTATCCCTACAGCATGTTTCCCAGTAGCAGAAATATGAGAATCTAGTCTCTTTCCCCTCAAACTGCATCCTTTGTCTGGGGGCAGGGACAAGAGAGAAGAGAACATATTTCCTAGGAAATCCTCCTGCTGGCAGCTTAGATTTGTCTGTATATTCAATGGATATGAACCATGTTTTATCTCAACAGGGAAATGTCCCAGCCCTGCCTTCTTATCAGAAAGGCAACAGGATGTGATTTACTGAAGTCAGTAAGTAATTAAACATTTCTTAAAGACCGCCTAATTTGGCCTGAACTCTGAAAGTCCTACTTATCTGACATGGGTCCCAGGATAACAGTATATTGATTATAACAGCAGCTAGAAAGAGACCAAAATCTAGTTTGTGTTTCTTTTATAAGGAGCACCAGAACATAAAGAATCTACTTTCATCCGTATCTCAGTGTGCTGACAATATTCCAAACTAATATTTATCCTTATGTTGAGAGTTAATCAAATAAACAGCTCCATAATCAAATAAATCTTTAGTCAAATATTAGATGTCACTATGGTAAAAAAAAAACTCCTCACTTTAATACTAGGAGGGCTGATCCATAGAGTATGAGTACATTCACATACAATTAGTTCAAAATACATAATCTGTGTTTATAAAAAGAGCTATCTTTAACCAAAGCCGCAAATAATTATTTTCTTCTTGCTGCTGGAAAAGTAAATTTTGATAACTTGATACTGCCTTTTATGCTGACAAAGATCCATAACGAACACACAAATCTTATGTATTAGGGACCAATTTTTCAAAAACAGTCTCCAAGTTTTTTGTGTCTGAATCATGTGACATCCAACTTTACGCAAAGAATTTGGGCAGGCCAAAATTGGATTTGCACAGGCAAGTAGTATCTGTATTCACAAACTGAATGGTTAGATATTCAGTTATTTAACTGAAGTAGTTAACTGCTCAACCGGAACAAATAGATAAGGTTTTGGATACCCAAAAACTTTGAGGTGCATAAAGTTAAGCACAGACACTGGATAGAGACTACTTTGGACATAGGGCAATAAAATCACCTTACAAAATATTTCTACAAAATGATTGTTTTAAAATTATAAGTCTGATTTGGTTGCAAACATTGAACATTTAGAAAAAAAACAGGCCTATTCCTTGTTCATGCAACATTCTCTTTAGTATGTTCTGGATTACAACTTGTACTTCCAGTGCTTTTGACAAAATTATATTAATGGTGTTAGTTATAAAAAAAAGGCCAAAAGGACAAAGTTAAAACAAAACGTAAGTGCACCAAATGGTTTCAGGGATGTCACCTGTGCTATCAGGTTCTGAAGGGATGTGTACACAAGACAATGGTTCTTCCTCTGAGTCAGAATCAGAGTCGAGAAGCATGTGAGAACTGGAAGGCTTAGTGGCAATACTGACAGAGGTAGAAGAATGCTGGTAGGTAAGAGACATGGACTCCATAGTGTGGGATTGAGTAATATGGACTAAACACCCAGCACAAAGGAGGAAAAAGGATAGAAGAGTTAAAACAGAATCACTAAAAACAGAATATTAGTTTTTATATTTTATCATTTAATACAGTATTTACAAAATGAACATATCAGTTAACAGAAAAAATAGTTTGAATGAGACACAAAATGTAATCTTTTAATTCTTAAACAATTGAAATGAACTTTTTAAACACAATTTAAGAAGAAAGAATTAAGTGTAGTGAAAATAAAGATAGTTTGTCAGTTAGTGCATGAATATTAAATACTATTAGATTACTGAAAAGGTACAAGGAATTACAGAAAAAGCAAGGAAGTCACGGAAGCATAAGAATGCCATTTAATACTTTGATTTCCATGAAAAACCCCCCCCACTATGAAACTGATAAAGACAGGAATATTAATAAAAAAAATCATACCAGGGAATCCATCATCTGCCTCAACATCCCCAGGTCCACTGCCTATGCTGCTGCAGTCTAGGCCAATATGTATTGACTGGAGCTGTGAGCGAAGTTGTTCAATGTCGCTATCCTTGCTGTCAAGTGTCATCTGCAGTTCGATTCGTATCTGGCTCTCCTCTGCTATTTGCTGTGAAAATGATTTGAAAAGGTTTGCCTTTTAGTATTACTGTTGTACTCTATAATTTCTTATTTATAGTATTTTCTTGGTGGAATGAGGACTTTACAACCAATCTTGAAATACACAACTATTTAATTTCTTTAGCTGTATCATCCCTAAGATACGGAAAATGTATGCATAATAAATACGACATCTTAGAATAATTTAAAACTCTGTTTCCATTGCTTAAACAAATTTAAGAACATTTTTATTGCTATTTATTGCCGTAAATTCACTTCTTACTGCCTGCATTTCATTGATCTCCTTCTGATATTTAATCATCATCTGGGTTAACTTTTCACGTTCAGATTTCAGTTCCATATGCAGTTTCTTATTCTCCTTTTCTTTCCTCCGCACATCAGTGTCAGCTCCACGTTTGACTGGATCTTTCCGATTCAAGATTTCAGCCAACTTGTTTACCGCCTTAAAACAAAACAAAACACAGAACACACAATAAAGCCCCCACAGGTAAACAAGAGGTACAAATACTGTCATCTCTCCAACCCATGATTAGCCTCTATTAAAATACTTTACCCATGAATTCAAACATATTTGTGCATTTCCATGTAAATAAAATACCAATTTAATTCTGTGGATGAATCAAGTATTATAAAAATGATAATGACATTTCACTCTGGAACAAAGTAGTTTAGTTCTTTTACATACTTTCTTTCAATAGCCCAGTTAGTTAGAAGCCAAATACATCTTTGAATTGGAATGTCTAATATGGCTCTAGGATGCCTAGAGCACAATGCAGGAGCACAAAATCTGACATGAAGTCTAGTTTCCAAACTTTGGCAGAGTTTATTACCAGATGCTTCAGGGAAAGATGAAAAACACAGAAAAAGGTAATTCAGAGTTGCTAACAATATAATTTCAATCAAACTATGTCATAAGCAAAGTACATGTCAATACTAGCTTCTCTGAATCAAAATAAAGGATTTATCAGAATTAGGGATTTATACTGGGCTAAATCACAGTTGGACAAACTGTTTTATTCAAGCACCATGTATCTACATTACAGGTCTGCACTCAAGATGAGCAAGTTTCCCTACAGTAATGTGATTTAGCAAAAAGCTCTGAGGATATAAAAATTGCATCCAGGCTTCAATGAGTGCATACAGCTGGTTTATAACCAAAAGCAACCATTCCATTTAAAAATCCACTGCATGAACTGTATATTATTCCAATCATCATGATCATCTGCTCATTCTTTTATACTTACCTGGATTTTCAGTGTTCTCTCATTCAACAACTGCTTCTCAAACTGAGTTTTAATAATTGCTGTATTTATTTCTTCCTCTTTTAGCCTTGCAATTTCTGCAACAAGGTAATAAGAAATCTGTAATGGCTAATTAGAGAATTAAGTGGTACACTTTTTGAGAACGAAATCATTTTCAAATTAAATTCAAGTTGTGCAGCGAACACTCACGTTCTTGGACTTCTTTCAGTTTATTATTCAGTTCCTCTTTCTCATTAGCAAGATTAGCCACATCACTAGTTAGTGTCCTATTGGCTTCCTCCAGCTTAAAAAAAAAAAAAAATTAAGTATGTGTTACCACACAACAAAAAGTAATGCAACAGATTTACTTGATTACTTAAAAGGAAAATACATCAGAATGAGACCATGATAAAAGAATAGAGGATTTGGCGTAGGAAGAGAAATGGGAGGCACAGAGGACAGAGTGACCAAGCAAAGGTATGTGAGCGACCAGGGGTGTGGAGGAGAGAGAGGGGAGCTAAATGAAAAATGTTGTAAAGATTGGGAGATATGTAAAAAAAAAAGAACAGGAAGAGTCTGCCATCAAAATCAAGACACTAACAAGATCAGGACTTGGCAGAATACATGAAAAATTACAGCCATCTGGAGGCAGGAGACTTCAAAAGAGAGAACGTGCAGGTTTAAGTGCTATATGGAGTTGAGAAACTTGGGACTGAAGAGGGAAAAAGGAGCTCACTGCAGCAAATATTTAGAATGAAAAGAAACTAAAGAAGAGTCTGCTGAAAGGGAGAGCAGGAATATAAGCCGAGTCAGAGAAGCACAAGCACAGAGCTGAAGATAATCATATACCGATGTGGTATATGATATTTCTCGCAAGACAGAGCAGGCATTCCATAGACAATTCAAGGAGAGGGTTAAGTTTAATTGGTAGGGACAGAAGAGCATATGGTTATGAATAATCAGGGTTAATTCAGATTTCAGAGATGTAGAGGAGGAGGCAGATTTTAGATAATGATCTGTGAGAGCTGGAGAGAGGTGATGGAACTGAAGTACAGAAGGTTTGTGTAATATGAAGGGCAGGTGAGGGGAAAGGAGAGACCCATGTGAGGGACACAGTGGTGGTCAAGATCCAGAAGATGTGTGTGGAAGCGCAGGTGTTGAAACTGAAGAAACATTTCAAGGAAGGAAAAGAGGTAGTTATCTCAAGTTTATTCCATCCAGTTAATGATGGAATAAACAGCAGTTGATGGAAAATGCAGACCACATGCCTACTGATTAACAGAGATTAAGTGGGTCATAGCTCCACATTTTGGGATGTGACTAAGAATTAATGAGACACTCCAAGAAAGCTAGTTTTTAATTGAGAGTGCTGGCAGCTCCAGCTGCTTCTTGCTTTCTAGAGGGCCCGAAGGGCAGACAGGGTGACCTATACCTGTAAGTTTAGCACATTAGGATCAGGAGATATAGAATTGGCAGGCCTGGATCTTTTCTCTGGAACTAGCTACTAGATCTGAATTCTTCCTAGTTTTCAGCCTACGTTTTAGTCACTGGTATTTTTAGTAAAAGTCATGGACAGGTAACAGACAGTAAACAAAAATTAACAGCCTGTGACCTGTCCATGACTTATACTACATACCCCTAAAAAAAACTTGGGCCAGGGTGCTGTAGGTGTTCGGGGGGAGGCAAAGGAGGGGAAGCAGCCTGGGGGCGTCATGGGTGCTGGGCGGGAGGGTTGGTGGGGCTGGCAGGCTCCCTGCATGGCTCCAATGAGAGCTGCGCGGGCAGTGCCTGCAGGCAGGGGCAGGGCACAGAGCCCCCTGACCCCTCCGCCTAGGAGCTGCAGGGACATGCTGGCCGCTTCTGTGGAGTCCTGCCAAGGTAAGCACCGCCCTGCACCCCAACCCCCTGCCACAGCCCTGAGCCCCTCCCAAACCTAAACTACTGTTGCTGTAGGGGATGGGAACATGGTGACTTGAGAGTGCCCAAGCAACGGTCAGTTTGGCTGGCCAAGAGGCTGCCCGAGCAGCCCTGGAGCCAACCGCTGCAGAATCGCTCCAGCCACAAACCTCTTCTAGCCAAAGGAACCATCTCCTAGGACATCATGTATTAGAAAGACTATGAATTTTTATGGTTGAACTACACACATCTGAAAAAGTATGATTTAGAATGGAAAAAGTGACATAACCTTGATTACAGCAACATGAACTGTACCATCATGCACAGATTTTTATATACAACTGAATATACAGACATTCTCAGTTTTGTTTCCATAGGTCCAAAGTATGGAAATAACTATTTTTTCATCCAGATGTGAAAAATATGTAAACCGAAAATGTTTCTCAGTATTTGTAATGATTTCTAAATTTCAACTAAAACAATATTAACCATGTAATGGCTTTTAAAAAAAGAAAATTCATGATCTCATACTGCTTTCCACTAGTCCACTTTAATAAAAATCCAAAAATCTTTCAAGCTCCTATTTCTGTAAGCGTCCAAATGTATCTTTGTTATAATGATTAAAAAACTTTTAGAATGCACAAAAATATACCACAGGAATTATGATGCAGATTACTCACAGATCCTATGGTAGCATCTTTCTCAGTAAGTTCTTGCTTATGTCTAGCCATCATCTCTTTAATCTCCAATTCTTTCATGATCTTCTCTTTTTCCAAATCAGAGTACTGTTCTTCAGCAATGGAGCGAGCAAGTTGCTCTGAATCAGCTTTTGTCAAAGTTATCTCAAGTTGTGCAGCCAAGGAGTCTCTGCAAATTATTGAAAAATAATTAGTTCAGAAACCAAATGAAAACCTTTTCCAACTGAAGTAAATATCCTGATTTTCTGTACATATACAATTAAGTGGCAAACCCTCACCTCTCATCTTGTAATTCTTGTATCTTTTGCTGCATTTCTTTACAAAGTTTAGTCTTTTCTTCACATTCCTCTTTAAGCTCACGAACTTGGGTCTTGTACAAAGTCTAAAATTTTAAACAAAGAAAAGGAAAGAAAAAGGATTTGCATATTCTAGCTTATGGGGTTTCTGAATGAATGAGACAAACCATGTTAAATCAAAAATCCTTTAATACAGCAAGAGGCCAAGCACAGCAGTGTCTTGTCTCTCCTAGACCTGACTTAAGGCAGCAATACTTCACAAAACCGTTTCTTTCACCTTCAATGCATGCATCCCCCCCAGTCACCAATACATTCCTCCATAAATGTGGTATGCATGCACCCTTTCAAAGAACCTCCATCATCGTCACCCTCCTGAAACCCAGCTAGTGGGGAAAAGCGGAACCACTGAAATCTCCCCCAGTCACCAATACATTCCTCCATAAATGTGGTATGCTGTCCTCACACGATTAGAAGTTCAAAAGTATGTATGCATGTACAATTTATAAACCCACATACATACGTACATGCTTTTTCAAAGTGTTTTTTTTGTATTGCAACATAACATTAAAAATACTTCAGAAATTTGTTTTTAGAGAGGTTTTGAAAAAGCACTCTTTCCAAATCTGTAACTATTAAGACAATGCTGCATAAGCTATCATGTCCATTTGATGGAAACATAACTAACAATCAAGAATTATTTATTTGTTCACATACAAAGTTGATCTCCCACAGAAATACAACTGTTCATCTAACTTTGAAGGTACTGTTTCTGCTCCTTAAAGACTGGATTGGTAAAACAAAAACAAATACATACTGAGAAATATTGTTCAGCTTCAAGCTGGTCTTGTAGCTCTTTCATTTGTCCATCTGCATCCTGACGTTCTCTGTAAAGTCATAAAACAGTGCTCGTAAGCAAAATTTGTGAAGATATTTCAAACAACTACATAAGCACAGAAGGCTGTGTGCATGCACACACGTCTGTAAAACCCTCTTATATCTTAGCATCCCCTGATCATAGTATGGTCTTCTATACCAAATCCTGAGGGATCCTCAGTCCCCCAAGGTCAGGTATTCTGCCTGGACAGCTATGAATACTATGCTCTCTTCCGAGCTGGAAAGGTTACATGGGCTAGCCAACAAGAGACATTACTAAAGCAAATAGTCATTGGCCTTTTCTCTCATCTCCATGCAGGACATCAATAAAGTGACAATCCGAGCTCTAGAACCTCATGCAGTCTGAGTCGCAAGGTAGACCTTGAACCTTAATTTAGTGCTCTTCGTAGTGTAGATTTTTTTAAACACACCCATTATTAAGGCAACTCATTCAATCACTAGTCAGCACATATGAATGATAACAGTAATACTTTGCACTTCTTCCATCAGAGGAACTCAATAGTGCTTTACCAATGGTAGTGAATTAGACCAAGAGAGCCTCCACGTAACTGTCATTTTACAGATGGAACAAAAATGATCTAACACCTATATTAGCCTTGACTTTTCAGCCACAAGACCATTCTTGCTCCAGAAAACATAAATTAATAATTACAGAGAACAACAAATCTCATATGAAACAAACTCCCCTTCCCATTTTTTTTTAGTATAATAAAATATTTCTTTTAATTAGTGGTAACTGATTAGTGTTTGTAAGTCACACTGAAGATGAAGTTACTAAGCACTAAGACTATCATTTTTAGCTGCAAATTTACAGGTGTGCAATCATTTTAGTCTGATTCCAATATAGACTCTCAGGGAAAGCTAATTCTAATCACCTTTTAATTTATCTCAAATCCTAACATGTTCCTTTATGCCTTCACTCAATCTATTTTTTTTTTTTTTTTGGAAAACAGCATTTCAGAGTAGCTTTCTTTTGAATCTACAGGTGTAACTCATGTGGTCAGGATTTTTTTTTTTTCTTTTTTGTCAGCTCTTTGGGGAAGCAACCATCTCTTAGTATGTATTTGTATAGAGCCTATTACAATAAAGCCTCAGTCTCTGCCAGGACCATTGGATACTACTACAGTATAAACAGCAGCAAACAACAATCAGGAGTGTCTATGATATGGTTGATTTTGTATAGTCAGGATTTTATGTACACATGGCTCTCAAATTTTGCATAAGATAAAAATACAACTGAACTTTTAAGATTAAATAATTAACTACTTACTTGCGGAGTTCATTATTTTGCTTTTCCAAGCTCAGCTTCATTTCCAGAAGATGGTTATTCTCTTGTTTTAGCTGTTTCTCTGACATTTTCAATGTGTTGACTTGTTGTGTTTGCATCTTCAGGTCATTCTGTGTGAGGCAGCGCTTTTGTGTTTCCTGTTCTATTTTTAATGTCAAGTTTTTAACCTGAAAAATAAAGAAATGTCTCTCTCTCTTTTTTTTTTTTTTTTTGGGGGGGGGGGAAGGGTGCGTGTTACATCAGAAGAATTTTACAGACATGTACAGTAAGGAACTCTCAGAACAATATTTACACTTTCACTGATTCTCTATTGTTTTTATTGTATTAACTATGAACTACTGTATAGCACAAACACGTCTTTTTTGGATGTAAAGATTATTCTATAGCTAAAATTATCTCTAAGTAGAATAAGCAAGTTTTTCACCCTAATATTAGAGAATTTTACATTCCGCATATGAAATTTTTCTAAGTTTGTCACAATGCTGAAAAACTTCAGAAAATGAAACGTTACGCTGTAAGGAAGCCTTCCAGCAACTTACAGAAGTGAGGAGATATACTTACTATTCTTTTCATTTGTAAAGATTTACAGATACTGCCCATAACCAGGGGGGAGGGATAGCTCAATGGTTTGAGCATTGGCCTGCTAAACCCAGGGTGGTGAGTTCAATCCTTGAGGAGTCCATTTAGGGATCTGGGACAAAAATCTGTCTGGGAATTAGTCCTGCTTTAAGCAGGGGGTTGGACTAGATGACCTCCTGAGGTCCCTTCCAACCCTTGATATTCTATGATTCTATAAATACTTTTAAAACTGGAACAAATTTTACAATATCCAAAAGATTTCAATGCAGACTACTTATATAATTGCTACTTACATCTTCATTTAGTTTATCCTTTTGTTTAAGCAGTTCATTTATTTTCTGTTGAGACTGTTTGAGATCACAGTCCAACATAGAACACCGCTTTTCAATTTCTAACAAGCCGTTTTCTACTTTTTGCTTTGAAGCTCTCTCCTCCAACAGCTTCTTTTCCATTTCTGTGAAATAAGAGAATTTAAAATGTGAAGTCAGTAAGAGTTGTAGGTGCCCAGCCCTACTGAAAATAAGGACATTTATTTAAGTGCCTAGCTATGGCCAAAATTTTAAACTTGGGTGCCTAGAATTTAACAAACTTTGGATTACTGTGGGATGAAAGGTACTAGATGGCATGACTGAAACTGATGATAAAATTATGAGACACACAAAGGTGAATGACTTAATATCTTTTACAGGACCAGTGTCTGTTGCTGAGAGAGACACGCTTTTGCGCTTATACAGAGCTCTTCTTCAGGTCTGGGCCACACAGGCAGTGCCCCTGACAATTTCAAATCACAGTTCAAAAGCATGGAGGTACTAGAGCAGTTCAAAAAAAACACTCACTAGACTATTTTTAACACAAGCAGTAAGCACAATGGTGATTCAATAATACCAGGTGGTTCAGCTGGTGCATCAGCTGGCTGAACAACTTGAACTTTTGCCATCCTATTCTACGTGCCATTTCCTGTCAAAATCTACCCAAATTTGGCCACATAATAAGCCTTTGAAAAATTACAGCTCATATATACTCAGTAGAGACTTCAATTTTGGCAGCTAAAATCTCCAAAAGAGTCCATCCTGAATGAGTGTGCTTGAGCATCTCACAGCTCCTAATGTAAATCAGACTGCATATGCTCTATCCCCACAGAGCAATTGAGCATGCTCCAGCTCAGGACTACAAAGGAGATGCCAGACTTCCTTGGAATGGCTTTTCCCAGCTACTTTGGTCCAGGTTGGGGCTGGACACTGGAACTGAGATCAGGGAGCCTCTCTCTCCTGAACTCTCAGTCATAAGTGCTGAAAAAAACAGTGGGTGCTTAGCACTCAACAATCACAGCTGATGAGCAGGGGGTGGCAAACAGCTGATGGGGGGGGGCGCGGTGCTGCTGCCAAACAGCTGATGGAGGCAGGTGCCACCATCAAACAGCTGTTTGGCAGCTCAGGGAGGGGCTTGGGGGAGGGTGGAGAGCAGACAGTGGACGGGGGCCTTGGGGAGGGGGCTGAGTGGGGAATGGGAAGAGGCAGAGTGAGGAGAGGGACTCGGGGGAGAGGGCAGAGCAACAACAGGAAGAGGCAGAGTGAAGGCAGGGCATAGGGGAAGGGACAGAGTGGGGGCAGGGCCACAGGGAGGAGCAGGATGGAGCACCCCTGGGGAAAAGGAAAAGTCAGCGCTTGTGCCCTCAGTTATTCCTCTGCTGGTACCCCAGGCAGCATGGAGGAGGAAAACGATCAATTTGAAAAAAAATGATCAATTTGAATGCAGAGGGGACAAAAGCCAGATGCCAATGCTCTGGCGAAGAGTCTAAAACATCAAACACCACCCTGAGAGCATGCTTTGCCACATTTTGTCCCTCAGTCAAAATAGCATTTGCCAGCCTTCTTTTTATCATCTGGCAAATCTTGAACATACAGGATCACCTTCTCCCATAGACGGAACTGATAATAGGCCATCATCACATGGCAATGAACCACCTTAATAACAAGGGAAGAGGGAAAAAAAACACCTCTCCCCCAAAGGTATCAATCTTTTCTCCTCCCTGTCAGCTAGACTGGAGAGGACTTGGCCAGACATAAGTCTGTTTTTGGCAGCAGCCACAACCAGCAAATTGGGCACGGGATCTATGAAAACAAGAAAACCCCTAATGAGGGATCCAATACAGTTTGCCAGCTTTTTTGGAAACAGGCTGACAGGAAGCAGGAGCTGACCAAGCAATCTTAGCAAGCTGTAAAAGACCATCCAGATTTGACAGCGATAACCTATTTCTGGAGGTAGTCTCAAGTATGTTGAATATTGGATGGGAGGTTTCCTCCACAGCCACAGAAGGTAGGTTCAGTGTGGATTCCATGCAATGCACCAAGTCATGAAACTGAAAAGCATTCTCAAAAGGGGAAGAAGCAAAAGTCACATCTACTTCAGGAGACAAAATCAAGATCAAAGTCATTTGCTCTTGTTCAAAAACAAGCACTCTTTCTTCATCCTCCTGATCTGGCAGTTCTGGCTGAACAAAGGACTGCTGAGCCACTGCATCCTTATCAGAAGAAAAATCACTTCTCCATCCAAAAGGAGAATGATTCAAAAATTCTGTAGTGGAACCTAATTGGGCAATGGAGACAAGAACTGCCCATAGGAGGAGGAGCAAAGGAAATAGGGAACACAGGCTGAAGAGGCACAAACTGAGATGAATCAGGTTTCTTAATTCTTCCTTTATTCTCCTCTAAATGAGGATCTGATCTTGGATCACTACAGAACACTTCTGAGAGAACGATGGAACTGCAAAGTGGAGAGAGAGAGAAGGTGAGAAAGATCTGCTAGGGGATCCTGTACTAGACTTAGGAGAGGAAGCAGAGAAGTATACTGAGAAATAATCTCTTCTGCTCTTCTCTTTTTTTCAAGTGAAGAAGATACAAACTGCACAACTGATGATGCATGACTCTTCCTCATTGCCATCTTTCAGGTATCTAAAAGGGTGTCATGAGGAGGAGGAGGGAGAAAACTTGTTCACCTTAGCCTCTAAGGATAGAACAAGAAGCAATGGGCTTAAACTGCAGCAAGAGAGGTTTAGGTTGGACATTAGGAAAAAGTTCCTAACTGTCAGGGTGGTTAAACACTGGAATAAACTGCCTAGGGAGGTTGTGGAATCTCCATCTCTGGAGATATTTAAGAGTAGGTTAGATAAATGCATCAGGAGTTCTAACTAGTATTTGTCCTGCCATGAGGCAAGACTGGACTGATGACCTTGAGGTCCCTTCCAGTCCTAGAATCTATGAATCTGCTTGCTCAGATCCAAGGAATGCTAGACAAGGAAGGTGCAATCAGTCACCACCTGTAGAAGTCCTTTTGGATCACAGGCTTCAAAAAAGCCGTGATTCAAAGTCCCCCAGACTAGGAAGTACCATATCCAGATAAACGCTCACTCTGCAGCTCTGTCTTCAAAGTTGAACCCAGAAACTGACCTGGATTTTAGAGTTGGAACCACAGAGCCACCATCAGAGGTCACGATCCAGTAAGTCTAATTTACAGGATCTGCACCGCTAACAGACCATCTTCTCACCCTTCTTTCTGGAACTGATAGAGCCCAGAGCCAAGGTCTAGGATCCTTAGAAAGCAGATAGTCATTTCCACAACAATGCTTCAAAGCCTGACAACTTAACAGAAGATCTGGAGAAGAATGATGAAGAGCCCGACATCTTGAACTTTAGGCAGCTTGTTACTAGAGAAAGCCACAGGCACCAAACCTAGTCTCTTAGGCTTCACATCTGATGACCACCCAAGAACCAGAGGTTTAGCAGCTGAAGGTACTTAAAGGAAGTACTGCATCTATTCGCCCCTCTTAATGCCTGGCACCAACGTCCAGCAAATGAACACACCAGAAGGAGAATGACTTTCCCCCAAGACTTCAGGCACCTAATATGATTGCCCGTCATTGGAAGACACAGATGAGCATCAGCATGTCTTTTAAATCCCATTCTTTTTCTTTGTTCTGCCATAACACAGAACCAAACCTACAACTCTACAAAAACCATCTACACTTATTACTATACTTAAATTACACTACACACTAAAACACCACCACAAAAAACTATCAAATGTACTATCATGGAGAAAACCCTGGATCTGAATGAATCAGAGCAGTTAATTTCCATTCAGCATGAGCAGTTGAAAGAAACTGCGGTGGTAGAGGACCCTCAGCACTCCTTATATGGCCTTGTGCTCGAAATGTTCAAAAACACTAGGGGAAGTATAGAGAGAGGCGCACCACTGTTCCAATGAATACTGCTCGGAGAAGTTCTACCGTTAGCACCAACCAGGCAATTAAATACCCATAAGTGGGAATACACAGAGCCAGTCGAAGAGGTTAATGTACATGAACACAGTGACTGCCTGGACTAAAATCCTTTTATTTATCTCCAAATAGTTACCAATAGGGCAGTGCAAGAATCCTTAAATCAGGCTCACAACATACGGCCCGCGGCCGCTGTGACCCTCGGAGGCTCACTGTGTGGCCCCGCGCAGGGATTCTAAACCCGCGCACAAGGCGCTCTGGGCAGCCCAGAGTCCTTTGAATCCCGCCCGGGGGATATAAAGTCTCAGGGCTCCCCTGGCTACGGGCAGCCCAGAGTCCTTTGAATCGGCCACAGCTGAGATTTAAAGGGCTTCAGGTTCCCTCACGGCAGGAGCTCTGGGTTTTTAAATCCCTGCCCCAGCCCCGCAAAGCTCCAGGTTCCCCAGCCCCCGGAGTCCCGCCATTTATTTGCCCCTGAGGGCTCCCAGCCACCTCTTCAGCTGGAGCCCCTGGTTGATTTAAAATAAAGTATTACCTTCCCACCTCCAACCCTTCCTTTTCGCCACAGCTGTTTTGGTGGGGCCGCGCTAAGGGAAGGACGTTGTTTCCACAGGCGCATGCCTGGGTGGGTAGTTCCACGGGCCAGAGGTCTGGGGGGGGGGGCGGGTTTCCGCGGGGCCGAGAGGTTTCGGCCCTCAGCTGTTTTCTTTGGAGTAATGTGGCCCCTGCCGCTTTACGAGTTGTGCGGGCCTGCCTTAAATTATTCCACCAATGTACCTTAACCCTAACATGCAGGAGAGGATCATTCAAACAGCATCCGCATTCAAACCTTGGCCACTCTTGGGATGGTCAACTTAGGGGAAAAACTGTGCCAAATGTGATTACTTTACGTGATCTGAACAACTCTAGAATTTTTAATTTATATACAAAACTCCTGAATCAGCTTCCTAACGTGATTCAGAAGTGTATAATCTTATAAAATTTCAACTTCACAATTAGCATTATAAAACTTATATTATCTAGGTTACATAATTTTAAAATTAAGATTGTATGCATACCTTTCATGGCTTCAGACTTGGCTTCTTCAATAGATTCATATATTTTATTTTTGTCTGCTAATCGTGCTTTTGTGGCTTTATGTTCAGCTTCTTCTTGTTCCAGGTTCTGCTGCATAACCTTGAGTTTATATGTCATGTCTATTTCCATGTTGCTCTTCTCCTGTTGAAGTTAGAGGAAAAAGGAAATTGACTTCCTTGACAAAACAATTATTCTTGACTGCAAACTAAGGCTAAAATAGTTATGAATAGTAGTACTATGGAGCATGACTAAAAGGCAATACACTGACAGAAGACGACATAGTCCATGTTCCAAGGAGCTTACAAATTAAGACATTTGTCCTGCAATTGATTTAGTGTGGGCACAAAGGGGCACTGCATGGCTGCAATGGTACTCCTGTGTGTAGAAAAAGGGAGTACTATGTCAAGTTAAATATGGTTCAAAATTTAGAATTTGTGAAAGCAAGGTTTTATAAAACATAATACCAATAGAAAAGTTTTCATAGATTTGATTAAATGCTACGAATAAGTTTAATATAGTAAAAATAAATTTGTACAGAACTGGAGCTTTATATGGTACTTTACAGAGAAAGAAAATAACGTCGTTCCTGACTAGCAGATTTTATAATCTAAGTGAGAAAAACATCGAACATACAAATAGAGAAAATGTGGCAAATGTTAAGGAAATAACATAGTGCAAATTGCATTCTAGAATGCAGCAAGTAAAAAAGCTCTACACTTCAGCAAGTTCTGATTTTTAATGGGGACTAAAACAACCTTGCGCACAATACAGCCTACACAATAGAGCATCCCTCTAACATCTAATCTGCTATGAGCAATCTTTTAACATGTTACACAGATTGCTTGGAAAGCTCCCTGTGCAACACACCAAGAATGAATTCCTCTAATAATTACTACAGACTACATCTAAGATTTCTGAAGAGGTCCACACCTCCACAGACTACATCTAAGATTTCCGAAGGGGTCCACACCTCCATTCAAAAATTTTTAGGGGGTCACAAATGAAAAAAGATTGAAAACCACTAGTCTAAGATATTCCTCTATCTTAAAAATACATTTATGCATTTCCTACACATGCTGAAAATTATTTAAAGAGAAAATTTAGGGAAAAAAGTTACCAATTCATGTAAGTACCATGGAGCTTCAATCTGACTCAAGTTTAGTTTCCATTAATACTGTCATTTTATATTCTACCTTTTATACTGAAAACCAAGTATACATTCTACTTTAACATGTGTAGTTACCTTTTCCAAATCTGTGAACTTCTCTTGTAATTGTCTCTTCTCCACTTCTGCTTTGGCTAATGTACTCTTTCCATTTTTTACTTCTTCTTCTAGGCTAGATATTCGACCTAAAAATGTCCAAAATATCAACCAGTCAGAAAACAAGTTAGCAATAAAAAGAAAAAAAAGTTAGCTACAAAAGTTAGAACAAATACATTCACATTTAATAGGCGATTCAGAGGTGTTAGTAACATTTTACATCTACTGATAAAATTTTATTAAGGAAAGATACAATTGACTTGGCCAATGTATTAAAATTAGTTACAATTCCCAGATCAAATAATTACACTGTACTCTTTTGTATTTCTGAAACATGAATCAATGTAGACATATTTACTGTAATACCTTGTAGATCACTGATAATCTCTGACCCATGATTTCGATCTCGTCTTTCAGATTCTAGGGCTGACTGAAGATTGATGAAGTCCTTCTCAAGTTTGAGTTTAGCATTCTCTAGCATGCAGTTTTTATCTTGTAATTCTCGATTATTAGCTTCCAACTGCTGGATTTGCTTTGTACTTTCGGTCTGATTCTTCCTTAACCTGGCTGCAGTATCAGACTCTGTGCGTAGTAAAGCATTGGCTTCATCCAGCTATTGATTAATAAATGCAGATTTTAAACAATTAAAATGCAAAATGACCATCTCCATTACAAATTAATCAACAACTTAAGGACTGAAGGAAAAAGAAAAATATGGAAATGTTTTCTAACATTACATTAGTAAACCAACACTTCATATTAAAATGCAACTTCTGTAACTACTTGCAATTTTCTTCTGCTAAGTAGGAAGCCTGAACTTCAATAGCCCATTATAACAATGACTTTACATTAACACACACACACACACACACACACACACAGAAATACAACTTGCCTGTCTTTGTAGCTGATTAATTTTCTCATTTGATATCTGAGAGTTCTGATTTCTCCTTTTTAAATCTTCAAGCTGGTCTTTCAAACTGTTAACTATAATAAAATAATCATATGTTACCTTCATCACACACTGATTCACAATTTTTAAACAGATCTTACCAACAAGATAACAGTTCTGTTATCTTATGTTAAAATCCCCGTGTATCACGTTTAAGGTTCTGTTCCACATACCATCATTTTCCAAATTGCGTTTTTTATCTGCTTCATGTTCTGCTTTCCGCTGGTATTCTGCATTTTTGTGCAGAAGAAGAGCCTTCTCTCTTTCTAATTGCCTTAATGCAGATTCTACATTCTTCCTTGATGTTACCTGGAGATAATTATAGTTAAGTTCAAATAAAATACACAGAACCATGGTATTACTTTAAAGATATAAAGGATAACTCATAGATTCCAATTAACTTACAAATACACAAAAATGTATTCCATCTGCTTACTGTATACACACACCGTAACACTTAACAGCTGTGTTTGTATATAACTGCAGAACAATATACAATTGGCAAATAACTGTACAGTCATAAAGTTCTGTTTCTAAGGAATCTGGATAGTCAGGAGATCAGTAATGGACGTAAGGCCGGTTCAAATCCACCCCAGACTGGCAGTGCCTGAAAGCTGTTATCATATGAAGGCTCTGTTGATGGTCCATGTTAAATGACTGTGGGGGCTTATGTCTAGTTTCCAGTGACGAAGTATGCAATGAACAAGCAGTATCAGCAAAACTGGCAGACTCATCAGCAAAACCAATGATTAAATAGGCATGACAACTAAGCTATATTCATTTCCTCCAGAGGTGGTTCCTGAACATAGGGTTGAGGCACAAGGATGGGGCAGTAGAGAGATGCTTGAACTGCCACTACCTGTTCTCTGCTCTATGGAGGGAGTATTTCAGCCTTCAACACTATCAACTCTGGATCTTTAACTGAAATTCAATTCACACACATTTTATTTAAATGCTATTTCTCTACAAATTATTAACTAAGGCACAGGACATAGTAAACATGATTATGGAATCAATTAAATAATATAAGAATCACTCTACCCTCCTCTTGCCAAGATATTGCAATAGTGGCAGCACATTTATGCTAAGGTATACTGTGAGAACATAAACTCATGTTCTTGCACCATAGTTACATTATTACTTAAAAGTTGGTGTATCCTGAGAAAAGTAAACACACCTAACACATATAAGAACACTTAAGCTATAAGTACAACAGAAAATACACTGATTTACCTCTTCATCTAGTTCTTTCACGGTCTTCTCTAAACGAGCATTAACAGACCTGAAAAATATGAAAACAAATATTAGAAAAAAGGCAAATATTGGTTATAATGAAAAACAGAATAATGCAGATGTGTCTTGTGAATCTTCTATAGTGAATCCTGCTTTAAGCAACCACACAAGCACCGAGGAAAAAAAAAATTTGTCCAGCAGAGTGGTCTTCTCTAAAGACGAAACAAAATGTTGGTCAGGGATGCAACTCCATGCTCTGGGTATCCCTAAACCTCCGACTGCCAGAAGCTAGGACTGGACTACATGGGATGGATCACTCAGTAATTGCCCTGTTTTGCTCATTCCATCTGACGCATGTGTCACTGACCACCGTTGGAAGACAGGCTATTGGGCTACATGGACCATTGGTCTGACCCAGCATGGCCACTGTTATCTTCTAAAGGTAGTCGTAATCATATGGAGCTAACAAATTGGCTGTATAAAATAGGATCTCCTTAGAGGAGCTGGGATCCCTTAAGTATACTTTTAATTGTATTTTAAGTTTTTAAAATGGAAAATTAAAAAAGGTTTGGTATAAATATGCCAAATATAAACCTCTGTCTCTTACCTGCACTTCTGTTCTAGTTCATCTTTGGCTTGTATTTCATTATTGAGTTGTTCTTCTAACTTGCTCAGTTTTTTCTGAAACTGTGCAAACTGTCAGAAAAAGTATGGTCCACATATAAAATACTAGCACATAAAAATGTGTGTAGTTCAGTTAAATAGCCAAGACAGATGAGCAATGAAAATCAATATAATCTTTCAATTTGATGGGAACACAAAATTATTTCTCAGCCAGTCACCACCACTGGATTATTGGGAATTAAAGTTACATCTCTGCAAGATATTAATGCTCATGAAGATTCTTCATGAAAATATCCATAGAAACAAAAAACTTGTTGCATACAGTAATAAAATAAATCTAGCCACCACAGTATTATGTGCTGCATATGGTGAGACACAAAAGCTCCACAGGAATAGAATGCTGTTTCTGGCCCTCTCCTTTATTTTCTCTAAACCCAACCCTCGAGAGCAGATTCTTTGGATTAGTCGCTCAATAAATAAATAAAATCTATCAGGCATATGACCAAAATGGATGACATTTTAAGAATGCCTCTAAGCGTGCTCAGGTAGAACACATCATGAAGGAAGGTGAGAATTTCTTAGTCTAACATTTGCACAGAACCTAACTTGTCCCCATTACATTTTGGAAAACACCATATCGCCAATTCCCAACATTCTAAAACCGTAAGTCAATACACAAAAATTCATGAGACTGGATTAAAAATCATAAATTTGGGAGTTTTTAATTGCCTTCTGTGCTTCTGAGTCTATAGGGTTCTTGTTTTCAAACTTTTTTCTGCAACTATGAGGGGCAAAAACATTTTTAAAAAAACAAAATTTGAGATGGCAACAATTATATGACTCGAGGAGCTGGAGCATTAAGAAAAACCTGAAATGTTGTGAGATTCATGATAAAAATTAGAAGAGTTGGCAACACAAATATAGCATTTTATCAGTCCTTTGTATTTTACAAATCAGAAATACAGAAAATAAAAGATTTGCTATTGAAATGTACAATTGAAGTTACTATGTCACATAGGGTCAGTCCTGGGGCCAGTTTTGTTCAACATCTTTATTAATGATCTGGATGATGGGATGGACTGCACCCTTAGCAAGTCTGCAGATGACACTAAGCTGTGGGGAGAGGTAGATAAACTGGAGGGCAGGGATAGGGTCCAGAGTGACCTAGACAAATTGGAGGACTGGGCAAAAGAAATTTGATGAGGTTCAACAAGGACAAATGCAGAGTCCTGCACTTAGGACGGAAGAATCCCATGCACCTCTTCAGGCTGGGGACCAACTGGCTAACCAGCAGTTCTGCAGCAAAGGACCTAGGGATTATAGTGGATGAGAAGCTGGATGAGTCAGCAGTGTGTCCTTGTTGCCAAGAAGGCTAATAGCATTAGTAGGAGCATTGCCAGCAGAACGAGGGAAGTGATTATTCCGCTCTATTCGGCACTGGTGAGGCGACATCTGGAGTATTACATCCAGTTCTGGAACCCCACTACAGAAAAGATGTGGACAAATTAGAGAGAGTCCAGCAGAGGGCAACGAAAATGATCAGGGGGCTGGGGCACATGACTCACGAGGAGAAGCTGAGAGAATTGGGCTTGTTTAGTCTGCAGAAGAGAAAAGAGTAAGGAGGGATTTCATAGCGGGCTGAAGGGGGGTTCCAAAAAGGATGGAGCGAGGCTGTTCTCATTGTTGGCAGAAGACAGAACAAGGAGCAATGGTCTCAAGTTGCAGTGGATGGATATTAGGCTGGATATTAGGAAACACCCACTGTTAGGAGGGTGGTCAAACACTGGAGGGTTATCTAGGGAGGTGGTGGAATCTCCATCCTTAGAAGTTTTTAAGGCCCGCCTTGACAAAGCTCTGGCTGGGATGATTTAGCTGGTGTTGGTCCTGCTTTGAGCAGGGGGTTGGACTAGATGACCTCCTGAGATCACTTCCAACCCTGATATTCTATGATTCTATGCTTAGCTCTAAAACCACTGGAAGAATTCAGCAGATACTGCATGCAATTTTAAACGGCAATAGCTTCCTTTTAAAGAACACTAGACACTCCTAAGCTGCACAGTATGATGGAAAGGAAGTACAGAAGCACAGGATGTATTTATTTTTATGTTTGCATGAGCTTTTTCCTCAGCTGTTTTTAAAGGTTTAAAAATTAGCAAACCCTCACAATTTTTAATTAATGGCACAATCCCCTTGAATTACTAAGGGAGGGCTAAGGTCAACTGTGGTTAATATATTTACTTATTTTGATATACATAAAAATCCTATCAGACTTTCTGCCATCTTTGTGCATGAACTCAGTTGGCAATCCACAAATACTGAATAAACCTTCCTGCTTCAAACACTCACTCCCCTACTGAGGGTCAGTTTTATGCTTATAACCATTCCTTCACCAGTACTGTGTGAAAATTTACTTTTCATGCCCTGGACAAATTAGCGACGAATCACTTAGATGTGGAGCCAAAATCTACAACATTCCCTGGAGCAAAATCTTTTGTGGTGAATAACGCCTTACACATTTATTTGCAAAATAAATTCTGGTTGCCAAATAGGAATTAAAGGTAACTATAGTATAAATCTGAATTAATATTAACTTCATTTCACTGATAATTAACTGTAGGCTCTCTTCTTAAAAGCAATTTACAAGTTCTTTTATTCATAAACAAATTAATCCATTGTTAACAGTTTACTGAGATAAACCTTTAAGATATTACTTAATGCTGACAAAAAATCCCAACTATCTTAATTTCTTTCATGATTCAAAATAATGCACCTACCTCTTTGCTGTCCTATAAAAAGGAAGAAAACATTTTTTTAATTGTGAGCATTAAAAAAGGAAAAGCACAGGAAACATTTCCTACAAATCTTTTTTTTGTTTTTAAATGGTCTCAGCATTCTTACTAAAATTTCAGACTTAGAATATTTTATACTTTGAAGGTTATCGTGGAATCTAATCATGTTTTAATTACAAAATGTTAAAGAATTTACAAATATTTGTTTTATTACATTTTCAGTGGTTGCAGAAATTTATACAAATGTTAATACAACTTTTTTTCATTTCTAAATGAAACTAATACTATATAAACACAATCCTTTCATCTAAAATTTACACTGCACAATTTCATGTAGTAGTTTGACATTTTCATGTTACAGATGGAATCTCTGTTAGTAAATATATAGAAATATTCTAACATTAAGTAATACAAACTAGCTATTCATAACTGGATATTGTTTAAATCCACTGTGCATGTCTTAACAGACATAGCAAAATAAAGTAAACATACATTAATGTTTATTTTTAAAAAGTACTTACCTCATTTTTCCTGGATTGCATGGATTCATTTTCTCTGCAAGACTGAGGAGAGTCACTTAGCAACCTGTCGGAAAAAACTCAACTCTTATTCAAGTTTTCAACAACTCTAGCAACCATGCCAATCAACTCATTTTAATCAATTCTCTCAAGTCTTAATCTCTGCTAGGCTATTCTCTGAATGAAGCCATTTTTATTCAGTACGAGTTTTCATTTGACTGTTCTCTTGGCCAAAGTGAATGTTCTGACTTTTTCAGTTCAATACAAGTTTCTAATGTTTAAATGAATACTTACAATAGTTCTGTAATTATTTAAATACAATACACATGACTAATAATGCAAATTCAACATAAATAGTAATGAAAAGAAACAGCCTTAACACAATGTATGCCCTAGTTGTAGACTTTTTTCTAAAATTAGCTAACCCAAAAATCCAGTATATATGCTAGAGCACAACAGCAATTTTATAAGTGACTACATAAAAATTAGAAACATCCAAAAAATGGCATATTTTGATAAATCCAACTTAAACTCCACTTTTCAAATATTCAACAAGGGACAGAACTGTATCAAGTGTAAAATTAGATGTGTTTAAGCAAAAGGAGAGGAATGCAATAAAATAATTTTCAACTATATTTGACAAGATGCACATTAAAATACATCACATACAGATTCTCTCGATAGTAGGTAAATCCTATAAAAGGCAGCTGGTTTCCCACAAAGGCTTTGGGGATTGGAAAGGTTTCCACGTCTCCTTTGTCATCCTCAACGTCATCAAAATTACTGCTGTCTATGTCACTGCTAAGCTCAGGTACAACAGGAGCAGCAGCTACAAAGGAAAAAATGGTCAGCTTCATGGTAAGAGTCAATATCCTGTTATGGATATATCAACACACTATATAATGAAAGGCAGATATGGCATACAGTAATTTCATCATTTAATTTATATTATTTATCACATAGCAGATCCATTAATATCTCTAGATTAATAAAATAATTTTCTTTCTATACCCACATCTGACAAAGTAAATATTTTGAAATGATCTGTTACCATGCCATACAAAGAAAATAAAAAAAAAAATCAGTTTGCTGAGGCAGGCAGTTTTTACTGCACAAAACATACGTTTTCTAAAGCATCCGGATTTAGGTCAGATATTTAATCCCAATTTTAGCTTAACTATATTAAGAAGCTTCAATAAGTGCATCTGATTACAGAAGTTTTGACCAAATGGTAAACTGAAAGAAGCTACATTTTTACCAGGGGCAATCAAGTTCTATGAACTTAAACTATTCTAAGTGGTAGGTTAGACTGTACTCATACAAATTTATACAACTTCAGGAGGTAAGTAAGTTAGGAAAGTACAACTGACTTTATTTTAACAAATGACTACATAATCATCAAACTCTGCTGTTCAAACAAATGCTCTCTCTATATATTTACGGCATGGCAAAAAGACAAAAAGGGGTATTTATGAACCCATATTGACATATATTTTACTATAAACATGAAAACTAGTAAGAAAAACAGCTTGAGACACAAGACCCCTTCAGAGAGAAAAAATTCACTTAACAGTTTTGTACGGTAAAAAAATATTTTTAAGTGTTTTACATTTTTCATTTCACACAGTTAATCAACAGTAGCTGTTTATGCAAATATTGAACATGTTAAAAATATAAACTACAGTTCACTTACTCTCTCGAATGTTATCCCAGTTCCACTGATCGCTCTTAAAGAAAGGGTGCTGTTTAATTTCTTCTACCCCACTTCTCCCAAGTCGCACCTCCCTAAACATAGCAATTAACCCAATTTCACATTAGAAAAATCAGTACTCCATTTTTGTTAAGTAACTTGTGACTTGCACTTAAGTGCACAGAGACTTTAAACAAAATCAAGGTTCAAAGAGATGTGGGCAGTCAATGTAATTCAGGCTAACTTTGATTAAAATCAACTCATCTGTCGTTTCTCATATTAAAAATGCTCCCAGTTTCGCAGCAGGCACTCTCTCTGCACGTACGAAAATGGCTAGAATTCTGAATCTGCCACGTGTGGAGTAAAACATTTTTCCATCTAGATTTTGTGTAGAAAGGGAGCACACAGGCACAAGTTTTAAATAAAAAAAATTAACTGCAAAACTTAGAAAGTCTGCCAAACCACATGACAAACCTTAGGACGCAAATGAAGGGAAGTCTGGCTTAGTACACAGAACGGTTATTCAAAATCCCAGTGAAATAAATATTTCAAAACTTCTATCCTCCTCCCCTAAAAAATAACCCTTACATGCCTTTTGCTTAAATTTGCAACGAAGTAATCAGGTGGCAAGTTTTAGAAGGGACAACAAACTTATTTTTTACATAAGACTATCTTTTAAGATAGCTCTCAGAACATAAAAACAACTTATGGACTTGAACAAATAAGTCACATGATAGATGCTCATTCCTTCTTGTCACTAAGTGCTTCAGTAGTGATCATGTATACAGAAAGAGGGCATCTGTTTTAAATAAATCCCCCAAGCACATATTTAATATAAACAGGAAGCTGTACACACGTGGGAGAAGTACTCCTAGACACTTTTATATTATTAAACTCTTCTCATATATCTCCTCTCCAACTTTCAGTCATCTTAGGTCTTGAACAAGACAAATCCCTACTAAAGCAGCTCTTTCATGAATGATATTTCTTTAGCTGCATGCAATCTTGCTCAACAGACCACACAATCCCTCTTTGAAATACAGAACTAGTATACACCACCAGACACATATTTCTTTATTTAGGTGTTGTTTTTAAAATCAATCATTCTACACAGTCAGTTACTGGGCTAGATTCTCCACTGTGACCAAGGTCTGTTCAGCACTAGGGAGTATGAGGGCACCAGGGAATTAGTTATACTTCCGATTCTGTATTGTGTAGCTCTTGTGGTCATTACAGCATCTCCTAGACTGTCCTAGTACATGGCACTGGAGGATGTGCATAACAAAGCATAGGTGAGAGGGAGGTGGAGGTGGCTGGGGAGCAAGAACAAGCTACATCAGCTTAATACCAATGAGGAGTTCTACTACACAAGAGGAAATCTCATCTAGCAGTTTACATCCAGAATCATTCCCCTTTCTGGGGAATTAGCTATACTTGTAAATTCTTACCTCAAAAATGGATTTAAAAAAGCATATGAATCTCTTCTAAGAAAACTGGAATAACTCTCTGCATAAAATTCTCTATTTGTGATAATGTATTGTTTTTATAATTATTTACTGAGCGCTAACGACATGTTCAGTGCTTAATGAATGCAAGACAAGTTGGTCCCTGCCTCTCAAGGAACTTACAATGTATTTCAAACATTGTTACTGTATTTTGGATCTTGTTTGCATAGCACTAGGGAAGATTTTCTTTGCGGCAATTCTGAATTCTTAGGAAGAGTGTGAGCAATGTAGTTATTGTTACAGAAGTACACATAAAAACACTAGTTTTAGTTAAACATAACACAGAGCTTGCAAAACAGTCAGCCACTGGAAAGCAGGAGATAATGTTAATTTCTCACAAAATGAGAATGATTTAGATAGCACAATTAAGGGAAAGGAATCCATTGTTCTAGGATACTGTGTGTTTGCACCCACTATAAGAGAGATCGTACAAATATAGTAGACGCACCTACCTGTCAGTTAAAAAGCCACAGATGAGGTTCTTTGCATGCTTAGAGATTTCCACATCATCTGGGAAACTTAATGAATTCTTGTGATCCATGATTTTACTATACGTTCCTACCAAGGAGTCTGCATAAAATGGAGTGTCCCCTAAAATAAAACATGCATAAATGTTAAGATTTTAAATTTAAAATTTAAATATTTTAAGATAAACAGAGAAAGAGGAAAGCAGACCTATAAATTATGAAGTTGAGGCTTATTCTGAAAAGTGGCTCTATAAAAAGGGGATTGGTTGATCCATGTTCACTGTATCTCATTTTTTTTTTTTAAATCACATGTACTCTGTTTACAACAAAAACTTGTCTCACCCTAAATACCCGCACTACAAACTAAGCCAATGCTCAGGGAAATCAAGCTAGAATATTTCTACCATCATTACTGAAGTTTCTGCACACCAAAACAGATCTGTCATACTCATACAGTGTCTTTCAATTATGCCATCAGTGACACCTTTGTCAAACCACTAATTTCAAGGGACTTGGATAGGAGTAATTGATTGGAATCATTAAACAGTTTGGTTGATGCATATTATGGAATAGAATTCACAATTAATTCTGAGAGGGGTCAGTTCTTCACTTCTAACAAGAACAAACAGCACTCAAAATGTATTTGTCACCAAAGTGATCAGCTAACACTCTGAATATGCAAAAAGAACAGATCCATTGACCAAGAAGTGGCCATTTCTACATAATTCTCTTTCAGAGTTGAAACACACTTTAATGAAAAAGAAACCTGAGGAATATGTTTAGTGACCAAGTTACCTATTTTGTCCATCAGCAGAAAAACATTCAGCAGAAAAAAAAGCATTCTGATTTAACAGACTCAATAAATTATCAGCAATTAGAACATTTTCACCATGTGGAAAGTGTATTAGTCTCTACAAACTAATACACAGAAGCCATTTTGCTCTTGAGGAGGATATAAAAGAGAAGAACCAACACAAGTAGGCTTCAAGAAAGAGAACAAGTTAATTGACACTAATGTACATGCTAAACTCTCAGACTCTGCAGTGACCTCCCAACTACTCCTCGTTTGGTTCCTACAGAAGTCATCTATCAGATGCACAGATTCCATGGTCTACCAATGATCCCTCCTCCTTCACTCTAAAAGGGTCTTTTCTCCTCAGCACCATCTTAAAAGGCTCCTATCAAGGCCATTCATCACCACCCTAGTATCCCCTCAACTAAGGCAATCCCTCTCTTGGCAGCCCAATTCTTTGCTTTCCAACTAGTACTTCAGCTTTGCATCTAATGTACAATAAAATGTAATACAATTTCATTTGGTGTAGCACCTTTCATATAAACTGTAACCCAAAATGCTCCACACCCTTATTTTAAATATAAATTAAAATTGAAGAACTCAGAAGCAGAGCTATTAAGAAATAAAGCCAAGAGAGAACAGATATTTTCAGCTGAAATTTGAAATAAGGATATCAACAAGGCCAGGAGATTCAACAGCTGTTCCTGACTGCAAGAGCTGCAAAGGATTGTGTTAAAAAAAAAAAAAAAAAGTGTCCAGAGTTATATTAGCAGAAGGAATGGAGAGCAACAGAAAGGAGGATAGTTTGACAAACTAAAGCAAGTCTGCTGTAGTGTTCCCTCTAATTTTTCCTCACCCATGTGCACAATGAGTTTTGTTATGTGCACCAATATGGAGGTGATGTGTGACATGTCACCTTCATATTGGTGCACATTACAAAATTCTTGTGGTGGGGGTGGGACCAAGGGGTTCAGCGTGTGGGAGGGGGCTCAGGGCTGGGTCCAGGGATAAGGGGCTCAGGGCTGGGGTGCAGGCTCTGGGGTGGGGCCGGGGATGAAGGGTTTGGGGTGCAAGAGAGTGCTCCGGGGCTATGACGGGGAGAGAGGACTCTCCCCAGTTCTCTCTCCTCATAGCATCTGCGGGGGTGGGAGTGCAGCAGGTTGGGGGCCAGGCTAGGTTGGGGCTACGTGACAGGCATCTCTTCCCTAGCCTCAGCATGTCCAGGGCTGGGATGGGGCTGAGGGAGAGGCACCCCTCCCCGTGCTGTGGCAGGTCCCGTCTGGGCAGGTTCCCGGAGCGCCTGTGCGGCACTAAATAGGCTGCTGCGCTGCCGCACAGTTTACAGAGAACTTAGGTCTACTGAGGTATTTAAAACAGAAAAGGTAATTTTGAACTGGATCCTAAAATTAATGAGGTTGCACTGGAGTGGTTTTAAGATGGGGATGATATAGCTGAACTTTGTGTGCGCGAGAAGGCAAACAGCTATAGTCTGCATATCCTTGATGGGACTTGGTGGTGAAAAGAAGCAATCTGCAATAGTCTAAGTAAGAAGAGAGGAAAGCTTGGATGCGGACTTCAGTGAAGTTGGACTTCAGTCAGTATTGTACATGGGCAATGTTGCTGAAATGTTGAGAAGAACATTTACAAATAATATGCAGGAGGACTAAATTAGAGAGAAGCAAGATGTCAATTATATGTATTGTCAGGTTCAAGTCAAAGAGGCAGATTGATGATGCTCTTATTTAAGAGAAAACACTTATATGTGTAAACATTTAGTTGAATGAAGTTGAGCCACAACTCAGTATAAGGAGAGAACATGCACAAGTAGGAGTCACTGAAAGGTATCAAAAGGTAGACGTAGTTGAGTATCACGACTGTAAAGTAGTTAAAGACTGAAATAAGATGTCTGAGGAGAAAGTAGATGGAAAAAGCAAACTGACAACCAAACTATTGTGAGATACAAAGGAGCAGGAACGATGGTGTAGAGAGATGGAGCAGTTATCAGCAACCAAAAAAGACTGGTTATACAAACAACAGTGGATCCAGGACAGGAAAGGGAAAGGGAGGCTCATGTAACTACCATATGAAGGTAATGCTGGGAGACAAAATGATCCACACTGTCAAAGCCTTAACTAAGGTCATGAAGAATGAATAGAGAAAAGGAAATATCAGCAGTAAGGGCGGAGGAACTATAACCAGGTTAAACCCTAAACAGAAACAGTTATCTCATTCCCAGGAGAGGAGATGGGAGAACACGAAAAATCTAAGGGGAGAAAGGAGTTCAGAAGAGCTGGCAGTTTACCAAGGAGACAATACTGAAGCAAGAACTCCAAACTATCCTGATATGAAGGAAAGATATTAAAAAGCCAGTACAGCTGCATCAGGAGCTCTTCAAAAAGGAATCCTACAAGAAACATGGACACATTGCCAAGGATGATCACAAAACAATAGCACAAACATGTAGGGACAAAATACAAAAAGGCTAAGGCACAAAATGAGTTACACCTAACAAGGGCCATGAAAGGCAATAAAAGAGAAAGATAAAAGAAAGTGAAGGTCTACTATATAGCAGGGAAGAAGAAACAATAATGGACACCACCAAGAAGGCTGAGACATTTAATGCCTATTTTGTTTCAGTCTTCTCTAAGAAAGGGAATTGTATCCAGATGCTTAATACAATTAATATTAACAAAGGGTGGGGAGGGGCACAAACCATAGGGAAATGAAAAGTTAAAGAATATTTAGGTAAGTCAGATATATTCAAGTGGGCAGACTTTAATAAAATTCACACTAAGAGGTTCAAGCCTTAAGGTAATAGCTGAAGCAATCCCGGAACCATTAGTGATTGCCTTGGAGTGCTCATAGGGAATGACTACACTGTAATTAGACACTTGCAGCTGGCCCTTGTCAGTTGACTCGGGCTCCTGGGACTTGGGCTGTGGAGCTGTTTAATTGAGGTGAAGACGTTCTGGCTTGAGCTGCAGCCCGAGCTCTGGGACCCTCCAACCCTGGACTCTGGGTTCCAGCCCAAGCTCAGATGTCTACACCGAAATTAAACAGCCTTGCAAACCAGAGTCAGCTCGCATGGGCCAGCTGCAGGTTTTCAATTGCAGTGGAGACATAACCATAGACGAAGGGTGAGGTCCCAGAGGACTGGAGAAGGACAAACATAGTACTATCTTCAAAAAGGAGAACAAAGAGGACCCAGGTAATAATAGACCAGTTAGACTAACTCTGATACCTGAAAAGATACTGGAGCAAATTATTAAACAATTCATAAGCACCTAGAGCAGTGGTCCCCAACATTTTTGTCTGGTGGGTGCCAGACAAAGAATCGTGGCGGCGGTGGAGCACTCGCCGAAATGTCGCCGAATTTCTGCAGCGATGCCTCTCAATGACGTCACTTGTCAGCGACAAGCGGCGTCATCGAGAGGTGTTGCCGCCGAAATGCTGCAGAAATTTGGGGGCAATGCCTCTCGATGACGCCGCTTGTCGCTGGCAAGCGGCGTCATCAAGAGGCGTCGCCACCAAAATGTCGCAGAAATTTGGCAGCATTTCGGCGGGTGCTCCACCGCCGGCCAGGACGCAGGCACATTTAGATGCGCCCGTGGGTACCATGGCACCATGGCGCCCGTGGGCACCATGTTGGGGATCCCTGACCTAGAGGATAATAAAGTGATAAGTAATAGCCAACATGGATTTGTCAAGTACAAATCATACCAACCCAACCCAGTTTCCTTCTTTGATAGGGCTAGTGGATGGATGGGATTTTAGTAAAGCTTTTGACACCATCTCATATTACAGTCTTATAAGCAACTAAAATGATTAGGGGTTTGGAGAGGGTCCCATATGAGGAAAGATTAAAGAGATTAGGATTCTTCAGCTTGGAAAAGAGGAGACTAAGGGGGGATATGATAGAGGTATATAAAATCATGAGTGATGTGGAGAAAGTGGATAAGGAAAAGTTAGTTACTTATTCCCATAATACAAGAACTAGGATGTCACCAAATGAAATTAATAGGCAGTAGGTTTAAAACAAACAAAAGGAAGTTCTTCACGCAGCGCACAGTCAACCTGTGGAACTCTTTACCTGAGGAGGTTGTGAAGGCTAGGACTATAACAGCGTTAAAAAGAGAATTGGATAAATTCATGATGGTTAAGTCCATAAATGGCTATTAGCCAGGACAGGTAAAGAATGGTGTCCCTAGCCTCTGTTTGTCAGAGGATGGAGGTAGATGGCAGGAGAGAGATCACTTGATCATTGCCTGTTAGGTTCACTCCCTCTGGGGCACCTGGCACTGGCCGCTGTCGGTAGACAGGATACTGGCTAGATGGACCTTTGGTCTGACCCAGTACGGCCGTTCTTATGTTCTAAGCAAACTAGGGAAATGTGGTCGAGATCAAATTGTTGAAAGGTGGGTGCACAACTGGTTGAAAGACCAAGATATCAGTGGTTTCCTGTCACACTGGGAGGACTTATCTAGTGGGATCCTACAGGGTGTATTCTGGTCTAGTACTATTCAATAGTTTCATTAATGAATTGGAGAAAGGAGTGAAGAGGATGCTTATAAATCTGCAGAAGACACCATGCTAGGAAGGGCTGCAAGCACTTTTGAATTCTAATCCTGTTCTCCAAATAACCTGGATAAATTGGATAATTGGTCTGAAACCAGAAGATGAAATTCAATAAAGACAATTCAAATTATTACACTTAGGAAGGAATAATCAAATGCACAAATACAAAATGGGAAATAATTGGCTAGGCAGTTGTACTGCAGAAAAGGATCTCAGGGAAATGAATACAAGTCAACAACGTGATACAGCTATGAAAAGAAGGCTAATATCATTCTTGGATGCATTAACAGGAGTGTCATACGGAAGACCTGGGAGGTAACCGTCCTGCTCTCTTTAGCACAGATAAGGCCTCAGATGACTATTGTGTCCAGTTTTGGGTGCTACATTTAAAGAAGGATTTGGACAAATTTGAAAGTGTCCAGAGGAGAGCAGTAAAAATGATAAAAGGTTTATAAAACCTGACTTATGAGGAAAGGGTAAAAAAATCTGGCATGTTTTCTTCTTCAGAAAGTAAGACTTTGAGGAATCTGATAACAGTCTTCAAATACGTTATGGGCTGTTACATAAAGGATGGTGATCAATTGTTCTCCGTGTTCACTGAAGGTAGGACAAGAAGTAATCAGCTTAATCTGCGGCAAGGGAGATTTAGGTTAGATATTAGGAAAAACTCTCTCACTATCAGGGTGGTTAAGTACTAGAATTGGTTACCAAGGGATGTTGTTGAAACTCAGCCATTAGAGGATTTTAACAACAGGTTAGACAAATGTCTGTCATGGATGGTCTAGGTATACTTGGTCCTGCCTCTGTGCAGGGAGAATCTCGAGGTCCCTTTCAATCCTATATTTCCATGGTTCCAAAAGACACACTGAAACAAACAGGAAAGAAGCAAAGAGAATAGCATGCAGAAGAGAAGGAAATGAGGTTGAGGACTAAGGGGGTGGGGGAATTAATAGAGATGGAGAAATGTGGTAATTAGAAGCATCACAAACAAGATGGGCCATAGGAGAGGAAAATATATACAAAGCATGAAGTATCATTAATTCTCCCAAATGAAACCCCACATTATAGAAAAAAAATGAGCTTGTGAGCCCCTCAATGATAAAAACTCAGACTCTCAAAATACTGGTGTTCCCCATATTTCATTTGATAGTGTACTGGAGGAGAGAAAAGAGGTCCCAACCACAAAATAGAAATGAAAATGATGTTCTGCAATGGCACTACAGGACAGACTTAACACATTAACTATTAAAGTACATTGATTAAATTGCTCCTGGGATGCAACTTAGTAATTAGCCTTCATTAGTCAAATTCTCTTCATCCTCAGAGAAACTAAAATTCCAATGTCTGCAGACTTGGGAGCAGCTTTCCTGCCCCCAAAACCTTAGAAACATATTTGTTCCTGCAGTGTTCCCAGAACATGCTAGTATGGATAGTGAGGAATCATGCTCAGTTCCAGACTCCTCACTAGTGCTCAGATACTAGACTATAAGGTTGGTTTACAACCTGGGATGGCTAGGGTCCTCTATAATGGCTCTAATATTCAAATACATTACATGTCCTAATGGTCCAGTGCTTTACAATGGAAAATCCTGACTGGAGAGTACAATAATTAGCCAAAAGCAGAAGCAATCACAGCCTGAACTGTCTTGATGCACCCATATGTCTTACTTGTTGCTATATAAGGATAATTGAATCATAAAAGTTCTTGGACAGAAGTTTCCAGAAGGGGGAGGGGGGATTAATTAATTAAATTATTACTCACCAACAAGCATCTCAAAGAGAAAAACTCCTACAGACCACCAATCGCATTCCCGTCCATAGCAGCCATCACCTCCTTGTGACTTCAAGACTTCAGGTGATATGTAGTCAGGTGTTCCAACAGCTGTATCACAGCGCACCATACCAGTCTATGAAATTGCAAAAAACTGCAAGTAATAATCCATTTAATTGAAACAATACAATAAACAGAGTACTTCACCAAAATTAAAATTAACCCATTTATGTTATTTTGAGAAACATGTCCCAAAGTAAGTAGTTTGGGAAACATTTAAGGCCTCCAAAAGTTTCTATTCTAGAAGTGGTTTCTGACAAAATGACTATTCCTGGTAACTCCTATTATTTCTTTTTTAAAGCATATCTTTCAAGATTGAAAAAAAAGTTAAAAAGGAAATGTGACTTAACCTAGGTTCTACCAGTATTAACAACGCTGAGCATGCATACTATGGACCTGATCCAAAGGCCCCTGAAGTCAATGATTCAAATGACTTCAATGGGTTTTGGATTACGTCCTAAAAGAGTAGACCGATACAGACACAACTGTTTTTTGGTTAGGCACTAAGTCCAGTTGGGATCTGAGTTTTTTTTGTCTTGTTTTGTTTGTATTTTAATGTTTGAGACCAATATAAACTAAAGGAAAAGCTATTTTGGAAGAATGGGACGGTTAAGCGCTACAAAAAAAATCCATTTTTTAAAGCCAAGCACAGGTTTTATCCCTAAAAACACCTGCTAGTACCTCATTAATTTAGCAACATAAAGGCCCTGTTTATCCATACTCTTGCTCCTAGCTGAACAATCAATAGAAGTAGAGTCAGTGTCAGGTCTGCTAGTACACTGGTTCAAAGAGATACGAGTTCAATTTCCCTAAATTCAAGGTTCAACTAGATTTATTCCAGCGAGTCCAGATTTGCTGTGGCCCGCCAAACTCCCCGTGCCCCTCCTACCCCCTCCCCAGATTTATTCTCTTCTTCGAGTGCTTGTTCATGTCGATTCCAGCCAGGTTACTTCCAAGCTCTACTCCAGAGGTGGAGTCAGAGTTAAGGAATTGCTGACTGGAGCATCACTCTGCTGAAAGCTGCATCATCTCTAGCGCGCTGTGTGATGGCATAGTGAGAGGTGAACATATGCACTGAGGAGCAAGTAGCTGCCCTACAGATTTCCTGTATCGGGACCTGTGCCAGGAACGGAGATGATGAGGCTTGTGCCCTTGTGGAATGAGCCTCCACTCCAGACGTCTGTGCCACTCATCCTGGAGTACCTTTTGCACGTCAACCAACAAGGCCTGGCAGCATCATCCAGCAAGGTACACCTTGCTGCTATCTTGGCCTTCCATCCGGGCACTTTTGGATGCTCCAAATTCACTAACCCTACGGTAGGATGTTTCCTTAAGAGAGTGTTATGGATATATCCTCGGATTAGACAGTCTCTTTCAGCATGGGACCTTAACTTGATCCTCTCCAGATTAATGACAGATTTCAGAGTAGCAGCCGTGTTAGTCTGTATCAGCAAAAAGAACAGGAGTACTTGTGGCACCTTAGAGACTAATTAATTTATTTGAACATAAGCTTTCGTGGGCTACAGCCCACTTCATCGGACGCATAGAATGGAACATAGTGAGGATATATATATACATACAGAGAACATGAAAAGGTGGGAGTTGCCCAACCAACTTAGCCTCATTCTATGCATCTGATGAAGTTGGCTGTAGCCCACAAAAACTTATACTCAAACAAATTTGTTAGTCTCTAAGGTGCCACAAGTACTCCTGTTCTTTTTCCAGATTAATGGGATCCCCAATTCGAACCGTTGGTGACTTGCTCCCTTCTCTACTTGTCATGGAAGGCAGCCTTCCTTGTCACCATCACATCAGCCAGGAGAGTATCAGAGTTAAAGGCCTTTACCTCCGATACATCCTACATGGTCTTCCACAAGGACAAGGTGCAACTCAGACTTCACACGGCCTTTCTCCCTAAGGTAGTGTCACAATTCCACAGTAGCCAAGACATTTTTCTACCTGTCTTCTATCCCAAGCCCCAGAAGAGTACCCAAGAGCAAAGGCTGCAGTCATTGGATGTTTGGCGGGTTTTAGCATCCTACATCAAGTGCACAAAGCTGTTCAGGAGGTCGAACCAGCTGTTTGTGGCAGACCGAATGAAAGGACTCCTGGTCTCATCTCAAAGATTATCTTCCTGGATCATGGCCTGTATCTGCATGTTATGAGTGGCTGAGGTCCCAGTCCCGCCTCTTAAGGCTCATTCCACAACGGCACAGGCTTCATCAGCTGCGTTCCTTGCCCAGGTTCTGATACAGGAAATCCGTAGGGCAGCGAGCACACCCAACTGGAATTGATGTGAACAAGCATTTGAAGAAGAACAGTAAGATTCCTCCTTTCCATTCCCCACAAATCCATGCTGCTATTTTTCTGGGCTCTTTATATAAATGAACTGTTAAAACACACTACCGGTAAAGAAACTCAAAGCTAGAAAAGAAAAATAGGTTCTAGGGAGGCATGTTTTACAGAAGTCATCCTGCCAACATCAATATATTTTTACAACTGGAACGTCCCCAGGATTTGGAGACATTCCAGAACTATGTTCCTGTGTCTGATTCTACAGCTTCTTATATAAAATATTTCCTCCATTCCATTCAGTCTGAGACCATCTAAGCCTATAAAGACTTAAACTTTAAAGTAACTTCTAGGGGTCAGATGGTAGTTCAGACTTGATTCCCAATCCAATGCTGGAGTTTCTGCTACAATTACTTACACGAATGCAAACACTTCAGACTTTAGAAAGGAATTAAAAGTCTTATTACAGTTCAATTTCCTTAGTAGAAAAAACATGAGTAATCTTATGGTTACTATTTTTGTACCCCCCAAAGAAATTACTGATAGGTCCCCTCAACTTTGTGGGTCAGTATAATTTATACTTATTACTGTTTTACTATTAGCTTTGGTTAACAATAGAGCTTTACAATGCTCTCAGCAGTCTTTGTTCACCAATCCTTTAAAATATACTGCTGAACTAGTATTCTTTTGGTTCAAAATCAGGAACCCTTTAAAAATAAACATAGCATAAAAAATAGTACTGACCTTCCATAACTGTTGCTCTTCAAGATGTGATGCTCACGTTCATTCCACATTAGGTGTGTGCACGCTGCGTACACCACTGCTGGAGATTTTTCCCTCAGTGGTATCCATTGAGTCAGCTCCAGTGCCTTCTGGTGCCCCACACTTATGTGCCAGTATAAGGGGCACAGCCAACCCCACACCGTCTCAGTTTCTTCTTGTCAGTTAACTCTGACAGAGGGGTAGGAGGGTGGGTGATGGAATGAATATGAGCAATACATCTCAAAGAACAATAGTTACAGAAGGTCAGTAACCGTTTTCTCTTCTTCCAGTGCCTGCTCACGTCCATTCCACATTTGGTGACTCTCGAGCAGTACTCAAGGCAGTGGGCTCAGAGTTCATGCAGAAGAGGACTGCAACTCTGCTCTCCTGAACCTCACGCTGTCACAAGACTATTGGGTGATGGCGTTGTGGGATGAGAAGGTATGCATTAATGACCAGGTTGCAGCCCTGCAGATGTCTTAGATTGGATTGCTTTCAGCAATCTCAAATACAGGAGGTTATCAAGGATGATATTCTCTGGGCTGAAACTGGTAGGCCTTTCATCTTCTCTGTGATTGCCACAAAAGAGTTGGGTGAATCTGTGGAACGGTTTAGTCCTCTCAAGGTAGAAGGTAAGGAGATACCTAACATCCAATGAGTGAAGCCACTGATCTTCTGAATTCTTGTGAGGCTTCGCAAAGAAGACTAGCAGTAAAATGGCCTGGTTGCTAAGGAACAGCAAAAAACTTTGGCAGGAAGGCTGCATGGGGGTGCAGCTGGACCTTCTTCTTGAAGAACAAGGTGTACTGTGGTTCTGATGTCAGGACCCTGATTTCAGAGACCCATCTAGCTGAGGTAAACACTGCCAGGAAGGTGACCTTCCAGGAGAGAAGCAACAGAGAGCACAATGCTAGCAGCTCAAAGGGAGGGCCCATGAGTTTTGATTGGATAAGTCTAGCTGTGTGCCAAATCAGTGTTGGTGCGGCCATGCCAGTGCTATAAGAATAACTCTCACCTTGTCTCGCTTAAGTTTCAGAAGCACTTTGTGAACCAGAGGAACTGGTAGAAATGTGTAGAATAAGAGCTCTGTCCATGGAAGCAGGAAGGCATGAGAGTCCAGGCTGTGCTCAATGCAGCAAGCAAAACTGATGGCATTTCCAGTTCTGCTTGGCTGCAAATTGGTCAACCTAGAGAGATTCCCCACCTTTGAAAGATGAACCTGATGACCTCTGGGTGAAGGGACCACTCATGGTCAGAGGAGAAATACCTGCTGAGGTAGTCTGCCAGGGCATTCCAGGCTTCCAGAAGATGAGAAGCATTGAGGTGGACGGAGTCCTTCATGCAGAAGTCCCATAGACAGATGACCTCCTGACAGAAGGTGGAGGAGCATGCTCCTTCCTGCTTACTGATGGAGAACATGGCTATGGTGCTGTCAGTACCTACATTAAAAAATTAAAAACAAAAACAAAAAAAAAAAACTACCTAGCCTGCAATCTGGGGAAGGAACACTTGGCAAGCCAAGCAGATGGCTCCGAGCTTCCAGATATTTATGTGCAAGGGGAGTTCTTCCTGGGACCACAGGCCCTGAGTTAATCAAGGTGGGCTCCCCAACCTAGGTTTGAAGCGTCCGAAACTAAGGACACTGATGGCTGGAGGGTGACAAAGGGAACGTCCGCCATTACCATCCGGGGGTCCTTCCATCAGTCAAGCGAAGCAAGGCCTGGGGTTTGAACAGCATGAACAGAGTCAAGTAGTGACTGTTCAGAGAGTACACTGAAGCTAACCACGTCTGCAGAGGCCTGAGGCACAGCCTTGCGTGCCACAGCATGTAAGTGCATGCGGCCATGTGTCCCAGTAGCTTGAGGAAAACCAAAGATGTTGTGAACAGTTAAGCCATGACCTTGGATATCAGGTCTGACAAAGTCTGGAATCGCACCCTGAGTTGAGTCAAGCATTCATAGATGCTAGACTCTAGGACTGGAAGGGACCTCGAGAGGTCATCGAGTCCAGTCCCCTGCCCTCATGGCAGGACCAAATACTGTCTAGACCATCCCTGATAGACATTTATCTAACCTACTCTTAAATATCTCCAGAAATGGAGATTCCACAACCTCCCTAGGCAATTTATTCCAGTGTCCAACCACCCTGACAGTTAGGAACTTTTTCCTAATGTCCAACCTAAATCTCCCTTGCTGCAGTTTAAGCCCATTGCTCCTTGTTCTATCAGTAGAGGCTAAAGTGAACAAGTTTTCTCCCTCCTCCTGATGACACTCTTTTAGATACCTGAAAACTGCTATCATGTCCCCTCTCAGTCTTCTCTTTTTCAAACTAAATAAACCCAATTCTTTCAGCCTTCCTTCATAGGTCATGTTCTCAAGACCTTTAATCATTCTTGTTGCCATGAGAAACTCTATTCTCTGTACTGTAATGAGTCAACTTCTGTTTGCTTACTAACAGGGCCAGTGCTTGGAAGGTGGCATGGACCAGACTGATGCTTTTCTTTACTTGAGCCTCTGAATGACCCTCAATCAGCCAGTTGTTGAGATATGGGTAGACTTGAGCGCCTCGCCGTCTGAGAAAGGCAGCTACCACTACAATGCCTGTCGTAAAAACCCAGGAGGCTGAGGACTGGCCAAAAGGGAAAATGGTGAATTGGTAAGGAGTCTGGTTTATAATAAATCTGGCAAATCTTCTGTGGCCATGGAAGACAGAAATGTGAAAATAAGTGTCCTTCAAGTTGAGGGCCCCTGGATCCAGGGAGGGAATGACTGAGGCCAGGGAGACCATGCAGAACATTAGTTTCTTGAGATAATTATTGAGGTGATGCAGGTCCAGGAGGGGGAAAAAGCCCGCCTAGGCCTTTAGAATTAGGAACTATCGAGAGTAAAACTTTTTCCCTCTCAATTTTCGAGGTACTCCTTCCATAGCCTCCACTGATAAGAGGATCTGCAGCTCCTGGAGTAAGAGTTGCTTGTGAGAAGGGTCACTAAAGAGGGACAGGGATGAGGAGTGGGAGAGAGGAGTGGATGAAAACTGCAGAGTATAACCATACACCATTGTACTTAGCACCAAGTGGCCTGATGTGATGTGGGACCATGCCAAACTGAAGTGAGAGTCAGTCCAAAAACACAGGAGGAGCAAGGATCCGAGGTGGAAACTGGTATAGTGCCCTCAGGCACACCTTCTAAAAGTTGCTTGGGTCCAACAGAGTAGCTGTGCGACCCGGCAGCGAGGTTGAGGTGGATGGGAGAAACTGATGGCGCTTGTAACCTCTGCCCTTTCTTTTGTACAGGTCCTGTCTCAGTGGCGGAGCCAAGAAATGGGCTGGCTGTTGAAGCCATACCTATCCAAAGTGGGAGGGAGAAAAGACGGGGTCTGCCACAGGGCTCTGACCAGACTTATTACCACCTTGTTAATGGACAGGGCCGCCTTAAATGGTGCTGCTGCATCTAGAATGTCAGTGAGGCTGAGAGAGAATTCCTAGAGCTCCTCAGTCTCTAGCCCCAGATTAGCTGCTACCCACTTCAGAAACTCCTGATGGGTTCTAAAGTCACCTTGCGGCAGTGAGCCACGCGGTCCCAATATGTTCTTGTCTGGGAGGGAGTAGGAGGAAGAAGAGGCCTCTACTGGAAAGTGAGGGCTTTCTGCTCATCTTCAGTTTTAATTACCTCCATGTGGCCCACGTCTTGTACATCAGTACTGGGAGTCAGGTGTCCAGCGCCAAGCGGAGTGAAGAGGGATCCCACCCCTCAGAAGCAGCCGAGTATGACCGGTGACAAGACGGACACGCTACTGAGGGCAACCCCCATGGGTTCCTGAATAGCCATTGCACAGGCCAATGTTTCCCAAATCGGGGTTGTCGCTTGTGTAGGGAAAGCTGGGATAGTTTGCTTACCTGCCGCGTCCTCAGGTCCGGCTGACTGCAGCTCCCACTGGCCGTGATTCGCTGCTCTAGGCCAACGGGGGCTGCAGGAAGAGGTGGCCGGCATATCCCTCGGCCTGCACTGCTTCCCACAGCCCCCACTGGCCTGGAGCTGCGAACCACAGCCAGTGGGAGCAGCGAATGGCCGGACCTGAGAACGTGGCAGGTAAACAAACTGGCCCGGCCTGCCAGGGACTTTCCCTACACAAGCGGCGTCCCAAGTTTGGGAAACACTGCCACAGGCCGTTGTCCATCTGGCCAGGTGCTGGTGGGGGGACCTACACTGAGGTCCAGCAGCACATAGGGCAGGTACCAGTGGTGGCTCTTGTGCTGGGTGTAGGGTTCCACCTAAGACTCAGACAACGAGTCCTCCAGAGGTGACCAAGAGGAATGGATCTCCTCACTTCCGCCATCTGGTGCGAAGGTCCGGAGACAAGTGGCTGAGGCAAGAGGAGTTAGTTCAGCAACCATCAGGGGCGGTACGAAGGAACTGAGTGGGTGTGGGTTCAGTGGCGCCCCGTATACCGCCACACAGAGGGTGCTGGAGTCAACATGATGGATACCACTGAGGGAAAAATCTCCAGCAATAGTCCATGCTGTGCGCATGCACCTAACATGTTATGGGTATGAGCGAGCACTTGAAGAAGAAAAAGAAGTTAAGGGTTCATATTAAGCAGATCAAATACTATTTTTACCTTATTTCAGTTAAAAGTAAAACGAGGCCCATTATCACATTAAGTTTAGTCTCAGATGACTAAACAAATTTGGCTTACTGCAAGCAAAGTGTCAGTCAGGCTTCTGAATATCTATACAGGGAAAGGATCAGAGAATCTGTTCAGAGAATGGGAACCTGGAAAGCCTTATAGAATTTGTACAATGAAAGATGCAAAGCCTGAAGGCATAAGCCACCTAATATGTAACCTAATAATATCAGTACAGATAGGGTGGTCCAATCGGACATTTACAGCTACAAGGTTCCATTATATTTTATTTATTTATTTGGATTTAACATTTAAAAGAATACTTATTCCAAAGCACCCTGAAAATAATCAGACTTACAGTAACAACCTGGCAACATATATAACTAATATAAAAATAAATAACTCTGCCAGTCAGCAGCCTTATATAATCAAATTAAGTATACATAAGCCATGCCGGTCCCAGGATATTAGAGACACAAGGTGGGTAAGGTAATATCTTTTAGTGGACCAACTGCTGAAGTTGGTCCAATAAAAGATATTACCTCAGTCATCTTGTCTCCCAAATAATCAAATTAAGATAGACAACCCATCTACCTGTGGAATAGAATCACTGTGGCATTAACAAAATGAAGTAACTAAATGATGCTAGAAATGAAGATTATTATATTTTTCAATAAGCTTATAAAATACCATATGAAGCAAAAAGACACCAGTATTTCAGAGTACATTTGCAGTTACTATAAAAGGGTATTACTCAAAAATATATTACCAAAAAAAATACTGGAGAAAAGAAGTTAAATAGGTTGCAAAGGAAGTAGAACATATTTTTTATGTATACACAAATTGTATATGCAAATATACACATATTCTAGCACAAGATAGCAGAAGAAAGCAGTAAAGTAGCATCCTTCAGGCCAAAATAAACTCCTGTTAAGTCAAAGCTGATAAAACAAAGGAACACCAATATTAAAATATGAGAGAGACATTTTAAAACAAAGGGTAATGAACGTAACACTTGTGCATTCACACAAAGTTCACGACAACTTACGGTACCTTTGTAGAGTAAAACACAACGGGAGGAGGGGAAATGTGGGTAATTACAGAGTAATTTCACGGTTTACTTTTTACTCTTCACTTAACAAGAACAAAGTGTAAACAGAAAAATACAGAAGATTTTTAAAAAGTCTGCTTTAAAATGTTATTAGTAGTCCAAATAAGGCTTTTTTATAGCCATATGAGTTTATATCGAAACTATCACATTAAAGAATGTGGTCCATTAGGCAGCACATTTTAACGTGTGGGCAATGAAAATATAGAATATTTTGAATACTAGCAATAAGCAGTCCCAATCAGTGCATCACACTTCATTAGTCACTTTAATCTAAATTTTTAAGTTGAAAACCACTAGGGGGTGCTGTTGGAGCAATTGTATATAGTAATGAATAGATGGGACTATGTAAATTGTTACCCCATCAGTAACAATTTCATTTATATCAAAGTGTCAGTTTATAAACTGCTCCAAGATTACTAATGTTGAAATTAGGTGTTGTCTCATGAGCTGTTCAAACATTTGGCTAAAGAATGAACACAGAGAAATTCATAAACATACATGCTCCCAGAAATAACACAAAGTAGGTCTCTTTCCTTTGTCGCCATCCCAGAATAGTTTATTATGAGCCAATGTTACAAAACACAGAATGTCCCTGCCTCTACTTAAAATTAGATAGCAAGGAATATTCTGCCAATGAAGAAGCTCAATTAGCTGAACATTCCTTTATTCCTTACATCCCTGAGTAATTTACAATAAAACAAAACCAGAACATTTTCTATCTTTGTGGTAGATAAAGTATTTAATTTGCATACTTACTTCATCCATTTTCATACAGGTGCCAAAATCTGCCAACTTTAGATGCCCATGTTTATCCAAAAGCATATTGTCAGGCTTCACATCTCTGTGTATCAATCCCATGGAGTGAATTGCATCCAGAGCAAGGACAACTTCAGCTGTGTAAAATTTGGCCCATTTTTCAGGCACATCATAATTGCTCATAAGGTTTACAAGATCTCCACCTGGCATGTATTCCATTACCATGTACAAGTATCGGTCATCTTGAAAGGCACAAAAGAGCTAAAGCAGAAAAAAAGGAAAATTACTCGAGGGATGTTTGAAAAAGCAACCATTTTTCTATTATGGTTTCATGAAACTCTTTTCTTAGATAATCAGAGATTTTCAAGATTGTTGTAAGGGAAGTTCAATTTTTTTTAAAGTTTCTAATAAAGACTTTGCTTAATTTAACAGTAATCTAACATCTGCTAACCCTTAAAACTGCCTTATCTCACAATCTTAAAAAAACTATTAATTTCTTAATTATTCCATTTATTAAGTGCATCTCATTCTGTTTCACAGCATGAAACCCAGTGTAATGAGGCATCATCGAACTGTCAGCTCCCTCTGAAATACAAGTACAATTCAGAGTATGGAAATAGCTAAAACAGAGGCTGGCGTCTCTAAAATTGCTTTGAAATTTATTTCTGTATTATGTTATAGCTCCTAAATATTTACATAATTATTATTTGAAACAAATTACTACTGTTTTCCTCTATCACCACCAAGCAAAAGTAGAAATGATAAATGCAGGTTAATGTGTCTGTGAAGCAGAGATGCATGAAGTGATTAACTTTACTAATAATTAAATATAGCTTGGTATATATTACAGTTAATATTTTAGGTTACTGGTGTATTGAAAGTAAGTTTATTTTAGAGGGTTTCACTGAATGCACTCTAGGACTTTCACCTCTAGATCCCACCCATTTGAAAACAGCCCAGCTAAGGCCATGCCATTATTATGTAATTGGTCAGTGGCCAGTATTAAAATGAGATGGCTGTATTTACCTTTTACATAAAGAGAATCACATCCACACACTTGAAAATCTTTTAAATTATAACTATTTAATTCTAAAATTAAAAGTGCCAAGAATTTTTTCCTGCATTTAGGTTTTCATTGTTACAGATTATTGAGGTACACGGGTGCATAAATAGATACTTTATACTTAAATCCACTTTCCTCCTCCCTAATATATTACATAATGACACAATGCAATATTTGTGACCTCATGATTGAGCCACATTACAAACACTAATAAAATTAATCTGGTAGAATAGATTAGTAGAAAAAATTTCAGTTCGCCCACATATTTTTCTAACTGCAATCTGACTCACAATTTTCCCTTTACACAAAAATTATTACAATTTCAAGTAGAGTACACATTTGAGGCTGTTTTAAAATTCCAATTCATTTTATACTGCAGCTGAAGTGATCAAGCTAAAAGTTAACCTATCAATATGGACAAATATAAACTAAAAAGAAAAAAATCATTGATCCTGATTCTCAACTCAGTTACACTGGGGTGACTTCTAAACTGAGATCAGAATCTGACCCATTATTTGAATTTATATGCATATTCAAAACTGACCCCAAAATTAAATACATTTAACTTAAATTTAAAAACTACAGACAAACACTCCTTACTTGAACCACCCAGGGACTGTTGGCAAAGGCCATGATATCTCTTTCTTCCCAGAAAAAGGCTGAATCCGATCTTTTTATCATTTCAAATTTACTAAGAAGCTTCATTGCATAAGCCTTCTGTGACGTTTTATGGCGAACCTGTTGGTTAAAAATGAGGGGAAAAAATGTGCTTTTAACAACAGAGCTTTAAAAAACCAAAGTAAAGCTAATTTCTTACCTGCTAATTGTTTTCTGTGATGGTGGCAAGTCCCCTACATCAGGTGGTCACTAATCCAGATTTCTATGTCTGCAATTTCTAGGCAGTCTGGAAATCTGTAACTAGTTGAGAACTTCCAAAGCCAGAGGAAAAAACCTTATACTTACTTCTAGCCATTCTGCCAGAGTCTGTTAATCAAATAGGGTAATTTAGAGGATGTCTATACTGGAGTCACCATATGAAAGAAACAAACAGGCAAGAGTAATTTGTTCTTCACTGGTATGCTGCCACCTTTATAAACAACGGGTTGGCACAGCAGTGACCTGACCTGACTCAAGAGAGAGACTGTCTTTAATGAGATATGCACCAAGCTTGAGATTCAACTGGGAAGTTGGTACTGAGAGAGATTTCTTTTAAAACTGCTCCTTGAGTACAGAATATCCAAATAGTCTAGAGCTCTTAATAAGAATGGAGATAAGATCAAAGTTAGCTGAAATGCTCCTCCCTCCCAAAAGACTCACTGGTTTAAGACAGACAACCCCAGGAAGCCAACATCTAGTCAGATGGATTCCTATGTCAACTGATTGAGACTATTACTGCAACAAAGCACTTGGAGAGAGGTTCCTGAAATTAGTCTTAGAACTTTGGAATTTCCCAAAATTCAACTGGAACAGTCTATCTGCTCCAGCAAGAATGACTGCTAGCAGGAAAAGGGCATGAAAATGACTGACAGATGACAGAGATATAACCATATACAAGTGACAGCCACATCCTTGAATTAGCACTGCTCAGATCAAACTTCACAATGCTTTTTGAAAAGGTATCCAGATCTAGAACAGGCTAAAAATAAGATGTAATTACTGAAATATACTTTTACTGCAAATTCACACATGTAAATGGTGACACTGAAATCTAGCAATCATTGACAAGTCATTTTCATCCACCCATTTAGAACACACATGGCCCACACTGAGACAACAAAATAAACCAATACCTGAAAGCCATCAGGGCATGTGGAACAAGGGTAGAGGAAAAACAAATTTTTACATCTTAAAGAATAATAGTTGCAATTCCTTATACATTTTTATTCTAACAAGTTTAATTGCAGATTTTAATATTCACAAATGTCTCTTTTTTAATACTATCGAGCTTTTTGTTTCAATAGTACTTGGGGCAGTGAGTTCAAAGCTTAATTATACATTGTTCAAAATATATTGCCTTTCATTTTAAAATGTGTTGATTTTTAACTTTATAAGATATCATCCTGTTGTTCTACTACAATAAAAGGTAAATAAGAACACTTGACTGACCTTTTCTATAGATTTCATTATTTTATATATCCTTATGTCACAGCTTATATAAACTGTCTCAATATTTCCATGTCTATAATCATTTTACTTGCCCTTCTCTAGACCTCTTCTAATTCTGTTACATTCTTTTTGAAATGGAACAGCAAGAACTGCATTCAAACATCTCATCTATCATTAATAGTATGGTAACATTACAGTGTTATTCTCTATCCTAGTGGTCTCCAAACTTTTTTGATTGCACACCCCTATCAATAAAAAAATTGAGCACACACCCCCTGCTGCGCCGGCTCTACCATTTTTGCCAAAGCAAAAAAAAAACAACAAAAAACAAAAAACCATGCTCCTCCTGCTGCACCCCACCGCCCCACCAAGGATCCTCTTGCGCACCCCCTGGGGTGCATCCATCCCACTTTGGAGACCGCTGCTCTATCCTATTCCTAAAGCAAGCTAACATTTGTTTCTTTGTTTTTTTAAGCCAATGCTGAGGAAATGCTTTCATTGAACTATTCACAGTTATACCCTAAACATTTTCCTGTGTTTATTGCAACTAATTTAGAATGCAATATTTACGAGTAACTCCACTTGTTCCTTCCAATGTGTTACTTTACATTTGTCTACATTTAATTTCACCTGCCAGTCTTGCCCAATTGTCTAACTTTGTTAGGCTCTTCGGAAGTTCCTCATAACATTAGTCTTGAGTAGCCTAAATTGTGTCATTTGAAATTTTATCATCTCAATGTTCGCCCTCTTTTCCAGTTCCTTAAAGTATTAAAACAATGTCTCACTACAAATCCTTCGGGCAATCCACTTTAGTCTCCTTCAATTGACCATTTATTCCTATTTGTGCTCCTAATCAGTTCCTCAATCCATTAAGGCTCAAACTGAATAAATGGTCTAAAACTTGTATTACAGTTTAAATGAGAACTCACAAAATCTGAAATAGTTCTGGAAAACTCTACAGTAGGCAGAGTTTGGACACACAACGCTGTGGAGATATCTGATAATCCCTGTGACATAAGAGAGACTAACTGGCACTTTAAGGACCCACTAAAGGCTTTCAGTGTTCTTAAAGGGATGGATTCAGACATTATGACACAATATAGTATTGAAGTGAAACAAATATTCAAAGGACAGATGTCTGAATTCTCCTAAAGCTTCTTTTGATGGCTAAAACAGATATTTCAATCATACAGAATACAAATGTATTGCATCTCAGATATATGCATGCATCTCCCTTTTTGGTTTTACAAAAGGGATTCAGCTTTCTTTTACATAGTAAATAACCTAAATTGGTAAAACCAGTATCAGAAGGTTAGAGATTTGACTGCTGTATTCCAGGACAGACTATTTAGTAAAATCAACTAGAAAACTATTGATCAGCTAGTGACCAATTAAGTTATGCAATTAAACATTGTTTATTTTAAGGATATATCGATTTGCATAACAGCATATATCTTATGGTCCTATTGATCTCATAGTAAAATCTTTAAAATGTGCACAGCCTCTTGCCTCGTCTGTAACCATGGAAACCTCAAACAACCACCTCATTCTGAGGAGCTGCAGGCATTACAGTTCCTTGAGACAATAAGCGTTGTAGGAGCAGAAAAATAATCAAGGCACAAGACACTCTGGAAAGCAGCCAAAACATGTCTAGAAACATCATTAGGTATGTATATACTATGTTCTTGAATACATGAGCTTTGCGCTGCCTAGACAGGTATGCACATTTTAGGGATTTGCCTCTTACACAGCCTGTTACTAGGCAACAACTTTCTAGATGGTTAGCTCATGGGAACTGTAGATTTAAAGAAATTGCCCATATGCTGCAATACCTCTAAAGTATATATAATTTAAGGCATTAAGGAAATGTCCTCACATAAGATCACTTGGAGAACTAATTCTTTTCCCATTCCAAATATTAACATCATGCATAGAACTGCTGAATGCACTGAAAGCTGTATTACATACAGCAGAGCTTCCATAAATCCTTTTGCTCAATTGCAGAAGAAATATTGGCACAGAGGCCCTTAGAGAAAAACCTACTCATCAGAGGAATTGGGACAAAGTTCCCTAGGGTCAGCCCTAAGTCATGCCACCAGTTTATGATCCCTAAGCAATCACTCACTACTGGGGAATCAGAGTAGCAGTTCTGCAGTTGGTGTGGCATGCACAGCTGACTTTATGCCAAAGGAAAGTTTCCTGCCACCAGAGAAATTCTCCACTGGCCACTTACAGGCAGAAACCAAATCCTGCTTAGCACATGTGGAGTGCAAAGCAGTACCAATGGAGACAAGAATCTGTGTCACTGACTGAGCCAGGGGTGTCAAATTATCAGGTGGCTAAAAACATTTCCTGAGAAAACTGCAGAATACATCCATTATCTCGATCAGCACTGAGGAACAGAAGTATCTCAAGACAATGAATAACTGTGGCAATGACGTATCCATAGATTTGCTGAGTCCTGAGCAGGCCATGTGTGTGAAAGGACCTAGGTGAGATCTGTCTTGTAGTATCAATATGGCCATCAGTGAAGCAACTAATTTAGAGGCATCTAAGATGAAGAATTATCAAGCCATTTAATCAAAGCAGTGTGGTGTATGTGTGAGCATGTATATATGTATGTTCAATGAGGTGCTAACGTTTTTCTAGGCACCTGTGAAATTGTCTTATGCTGTAAACTGCATCCAAATGCACTGAAATGAGATGCCAAAAGTTGAAAGGAAACATATCAAAATATAGGGGGAAAAGCTGTCAAATTTCCTTCATGTTGCCACCATGCACTAAAGCTAGTTTGATTCATCTATGCTTCTTTAAAGCATCACAATTACTCTATACCCTGTCCTTGCTTCATTAATGAAATGTAAAACATATTAATGGTGTTTTAAAAGACATGTTTCTCCAAGACACATTCTGCCACCACATAAGAGGTGAAGACTCTCCCAATCACTATATCAAAAGGCAATCTGCATATTGAAGAAATGTTGCGGCTGTTCTAAATAGCTTTCTCCATGCATCAAATCTAGTACTGATAATGGTGCCAAGTCTTGTCATGGAGAGATAAACTTAAAATCCTAGAGTGCAGAAAGGTTTTGAAAGTAACCTAAAATTAGGGTGACCAGACAGCAAATGTAAAAAAATCGGGACGAGGATGAGGGGTAATAGGAGCCTATATAAGAAAAAGACCCAAAAATTGAGACTGTCCCTATAAAATCGGGACATCTGGTCACCCTACCTAAAATATCACAAGATGTGCTGCTGATGCAATAAAGAGGTAAACTTAGTTAAAGCTGCTACAGAGATGGAGCCAGAGTTAGTCTTCTAATGGAGGAGGTTTCAGCTCATAGAGACAAAAGACACATCTGCTCCTTTTATCTAGGCTAGCATTGAAACATGCACCCTGCCAGCAGGCAAAGCAGACGCTATAGACAATGCACTACATGTTTAATGATAACAATTAAGTGGTAGCCTATTCACACACATCTTGACCAGTGTGGTCTTCACGAACTCCATAAGATTGCAGAGATTTAACAGTGAAATTGTACAATACAGATCTGCTATCCAGAGACACTGACTACCCGAAGGTATGGTAAATGGACCTAACATACCCTGCAACTAGGGGTAGGCCTTTCCCTACGGTGTACGCAGGCAGCTCTTATGGTAAAGGATTACGCCAGTCAGCAATATCACTGGACCATAATCCAGTACTTTGTAATAAGGCACAAGAAAAGGAACACAGGAAACCACTTATATTTGAATTTCAATCAGATTCCCCCCCAAGGCAAAACACATACTGAATACACATTACCCTCCTTCATATATACTGTTGGTCATAATCTAAACATACAATACACTCACTACTCCTCACTCAATGCGTAATAAAAAAAATTGGCAGTTGAAGATAGATGCGTCCTATTCACCCTCCCATCATGTGACTTCTACATTCTGAGCTTGCTCATCAGCTATAGGTCTCTCTTCACCCAAAGCTAGAATCCAAGAGTGGAGTTTTATTTCTTTTGGAGTATCAGAAAATTGTTTTTCCACCAAAGTCAGAGACAGAGACCAGCTGGCTCTGGGCTCACTCTGAAGGGCTGACATCTGAGTACGGGAGAAGGGTATTTGTTAATCTATGCACAAGACTAAATGCCACAAAATGTGTTGTCCCCAGCTGAGTAGGCAGAACATGGAAATTGGAGAAACTAATCCCCATTAGCTCTCCTTTCTTGGGGAGGTTTCACATAGGAGCTGCAAATTTGGAGGAAGTTGGCTTTCACTGCAGGATGACCCTTCTGCTAGACAGGTTAATGTGCCATCTTTTTGGCTTGCTTTAGTACAGAAATATATTTATGATGCAGAACGGTATGCACTGTTCAGAGAAAATGTAAATGTTTTGGGTTTTGCTGATTTAATTCAGATCTTCAACCTTATTTTACTCATGGTGGAGAAATTACAAACCCTCTCACTATTCAACTTGGAAAAGAGATGGCAGAGCGGGAATGAGATCGAGATCTACAAAATCCAGAATGATGTGGAGACAGTGAATGAAGAAGTATTGTTTACCGTTTCACAAAATACAAGAATCAGAAGTCATCCAATGAAATTAATAGGCAACAAGTTTAAAAACAAACACACACCCGTAATTCTTCACACAACTCACTGCCAGGGGATGTTGTGAAGGCCAAAATTATAACTGAGTTTAAAAAAAGAATTAGGTAAGTTCATGGAGGACAGGTCCATCAATGGCTATTAGCAAAGATGCTCAGGGATGCAATCTCATGTTCTGGGTGTCCCTAAATCTCTGACTGCTAAACACTGGGACTGGATGGTGGAACGGACCACTGGATAAAATGCCCTGCTCTGTTCACTCCCTCTGAAGCATCTGGCATAGGCCACTGACACAAGACAAGATACTAGACTAGATGAATCACTGGTGTGACCGAATGTGGCCATTCTTATGTTATTATGGCGCCCTCTGTTTTTAAAGCCTATCAAAGCAAATTCCTATCTTGGTTGTAAACTGAACTATACGTTTTAATTATTGCAAATCATCATCCATGACTGTTTGAAAAGACTTATGATAATATTCTGAATGCAACAAAGTGATGGGGCTTAGAGATCAACAATTTCAACTTGTATTGAATCTTCTGAAGTCAAAATGTCTATGTATGCCCTCATCATGACTAATGTTAGCACAGAGCCACAAATAGTATTTTTCAGTTCATTGCTATTCTAGACTCAGCAATGGGAGCACAGAACATTATGGTTTTTATAGATTACACAAGGCTAATAACTACAAAATTGAGTGATTTTTTAAAAATTAGATATACAGAATTCATAGGCTTTTTGGCAGTTTATAAACACCCTTATAGCAGAGCAAATACAAAGTCTAAATTATATCATTTAAAAATAATGACTTGGGATGTATCATTTTAAGTTGGAATGAAATTATAAAAAGATCTGTGTAAATCTGAGTGTGTCAAAATTCCCTCCCTCCACCCCCAAACAATTATTTTAGGCCTTCTTCTGGTGCGTTTGCTGAAACCAATGCCAGATCAAAAACACATGTATTTTTATCTGAACATATTATGAATGTTAACACACATTATAACATTCACTTCCCTCTTCCTCCTGTCTGATGGAGGTAGGACTGTACTCCACACTAGCCCATTTGCACTCTGGCTTTCTCCTCTAGCCCATGAACCAAGTACATATCTACAGCACCTCTGCTAAGCACTTCCCGTTTCTACAGTCAAGCAAAACAAAAAAATCTCTATTAGAAGTATTGCAAAATAACACTTGATATGGGAATCAATAGTGGAAGACAGACTGAATGGAGGCCTACCCAGAGAGTTTCCTCCTTATAAATTATTTGCAGCAGCTCCTCTTCTGTCAAGTGGGCGTTGAGATGTAGTTTCTCTCCTTTTACCACTGAGCGCAGACAGATTACTCAATATCAATAGTGCATCTTTAAAGACCTGATGATAGACAGTCATCCCTGCCATGCCTATATTTTGTGGGCTCTCCGTTAATTCTGCTGAACCCAAGCAGAGGTCACCTAGAGGTAGAGTGTGTAAGAGCTGCACTATCAAACTGTCACATAGGGATGACCTTGCCAAAAAATCATTGCTTTTTCCACACTGCTCACATGAATCACATCCAAACTTGCAAGTTACCCATTAGTAAGGCTGCAATTTAGTCACAGAGGTCCTGGAAGTCACGGAATCCATGACTTTCAGCAGTCTCCATTACTTCAGCTTGCAGTGGTCAGGAGCTGCAGGGTCCCCTCGCCGCCCGCTGGGGCAGGAAGCTGTGGGGTACTCCTGCCACCATAGCCAGCAACCCCCATCCCCCTGCCACCAGGGGCATCATGGCAGAGGAACCCCAAGCTCCCAGCGGGTGGCAGCTGGGGAACCCCTGAGTTCCCGGCTGCCAGAAGTGATAGAACTCCCAAGTTCCCAACCACAAGAGGTGGCAAATAGTTCTGGGCTGCTGCAGGGGAATCCAAGCTCCTGGCCCCCATGGGTGAGCTCCCAGCCTCTGCAGGCAATGGGGGATGCCCAGAGCTGCAGACAACAAGGGTACCCCGCAGCCCCCAGCTGCTAGACGCAGCTCCTAGTCCCTGCAGCTGCCCTGCTTGAAGTAGTGTGGGGTTCCGCAGATCCCCATCTTGCCATGGATATTTTTAGTAAAAGTTAGAGACAGGTCACTGGCTCCGTGAATTTTTCGGTTTTGCCCATGACCTGTCCATGACTTTTACTAAAAATATCCGTGACAAAATCTTAGCCTTATCCATGAGTCATACAAATGTTGTTACAGTTGCTATTTTCTCTCTCCCATTTATCTTCCAAAGTATTATTTCACTTTGGAAAGCATTTTTGGCATATTTTGCATGTAAGACATTATCCAAAAAACTTTATTCTATTTAAACTGCGACAATTTTTTTTAGTTACAGTAATTTTAATGAGGAATCCAGTATCTAATTAAGACAGCAACACATGTATTACTAAGTATAGAGATAGGGGATGAAAACTTTTTCTAATTATTTTAACCAGGCCAAATGTGTATTTACTGGTCAAGACATATCAAATCTACAATATTTCTCTTTGAAAATTAACCCAGCTTGCTGCAGGGGAAACCAGCAATACAAATAACAAAAGTTGTCACGAAATTTATGTGCGTGCCCTGTTTTTTATGTGCGTGCCCTTCAACATTCTGTTTGTTAAAATACTCTGGATAGTTTTCTTGGCTCTGTTTTTATTATTTCACCAGCCTCGGAAACTGCTAGCAGTTTTATAAATGGACTGTAAGTGTCTAATTTCATTGCAGCTTCTCTAAGTATTTCTACATCCTTTCTTGAAGTGTTATTTTGTAACTACTTACAGCAATGCTTCTTGGCAAAGAGCAAACATTCTTTTTTCCCCCTCTTCTTCATTGGAAAAAAAACAACTATCACAAAGCTGTGAAGTGCATAGGCACTTTCCAACACAGATCTCAGCTGGTCCTACATCTATTATATTTACAACAAATTTTAAAATGAGAAGTCTATGAAAACATATGTATAAAATTTAAAGTAGGTATTTTATATATATTACACACACACACACACACACACACACCCCTACTTTTAATTTTAAAATTGTTGATTTATCCTACAACAGCACTTGGCAGCCTTGGCCACATCAAAATCAATTGCAAAGGAAACTATCGATGACCCAAATCAGCAGATGGAGTGTTCTGTAATCTCATCTTTACGTAAATTCCTAAATAGGTATTTACATTGGGTTCTCGGCTCTCTGTGAGCTCAGATCAAGTGTAGTACCTTGAATACAAACTATTTGGATTTTTAAATTGGGAACAAAAATTAATAATGGAAATTTGGACTAAAAACCTTGTATGTAAATAATATTAATTGACTGCATTATAAAACTGTTGTCTCACGTACCAAGAGCAAGAGAGAACTGTGCGGAAAGGCTTCTTGTTGCACTATTGACAGTTTACCAACAAAGGAGGTTTTCTGATACTATTACTATTAGTGACCATTTGTGGCCAAGAAAAAACATACTTGGCACAAGCTAAATACTCTGAAGCTGCCCTAGGTAAGGGAAACAGCTTTTCAATTCTTTCTCTTGCAACACACAATTATGGTTAACTATTTTAGAGGTCTCATTTTAAGATCTTCAGTACACTACTAAGTTTCAGCACAAGAAAGAGAGTGTTAAGGATATATTGTGAACATTTAATTCCTTTGGATTTCTTTATGCCACAAATTTATATTTAACAAGGAATTTGATACTAAATTACAATAAGCAAAGAATTAAAAAAACTATATCCATGTTTGAAAATGTGCATACTTTCCATTAAAAGTGTGGCACTAACAGAGTATCTAGCTGGTGCAATAAATCTAGCTGACAGTAGTAATCAGATGATGAGTAGACATTCTTACCAACTGTACTTCTCCAAAAGCACCTCTTCCAATCACCTTAACAACATCATAGTCTTCAGCTTTCATTTGTAAAGCTCGAATTTTTTCCACAATTTTCTCATCTAAAACAAGTTTAAAGAATGATGTCATAAAGACAGATCTGTAGCAGTGTGAGAATAGCTCTGGTAATATTTGTTATCCAGACAATAAAAACAAGCCATTTAAAAAACAAACGTTAAAATTTTCAACTAACTTCTACATTGTTTTTAAACCATTTGCTCAGAATTAAAAGCCATAATTGCAGTCTTTTTGTATTTCTTCGTAAACAGTTGAATCATCATCTCTTATCTGTGAAAATTAGTACTATTCTGATTTCAGTTATATTTTACCTAATGCCTTAAAAACATACACTTTTCAAGCCTCCAGAAACATTTTTGCAGTTAAAGACTCAACATGACAATTTTAAACCTTTCAAACTTTCACTCCTCTGCCACCTGCTGTGCTGCCACCATCCACTAACATTTTTTGATAAGGGTGAAATATTAAAGTACACCTCTACCTCAATATAATGAGATGTGATATAACACTAATTTGGATATAATGCGGTAAAGCAGTGTTCGGGGTCGGGGGGCAGCTGTGCACTCCGGTGTATCAAAGCAAGTTCAATATAACGCGGTTTCACCATAACACGGTAAGATTTTTTGGCTCCCGAGGACAGCGTTATATCGAGGTAGAGGTGTATCTAGCACATTCAGCAGCATAGCAGGTACAATCTGCTAGGATGTACCTGTGAGGTTCAATAGCCATCAAGTGGTTAAGCATACTACTGAATATGTTTCTTTCACAACAGGACGAGGAACCCTTTGTGGTTCTTTCTTGGGGCTGCCCCTTTCCAGTCCTTCCTTAAGCAGGAAAAGATGGTTACTCACCATTGTAACTGTTGTTCTTCGAGATGTGTTGCTCATATCCATTCCAATCAGGTGTGCGCGCACCGCGTGCATGTTCGTCGGAAGATTTTTACCCTAGCAACACCTGACGGGTTGGCTGGGCGCTCCCTCGCGTGGCGCCGCTATGGCACCAAATATATACCCCTGCCGACCCGTCCGCTCCTCAGTTCCTTCTTGCCGGCTACTCCAACAGTGGGGAAGGAGGGCGGGTTTTTGAATGGATATGAGCAACACATCTCGAAGAACAACAGTTACAACGGTGAGTAACCGTCTTTTCTTCTTCGAGTGCTTGCTCATATCCATTCCAATCAGATGAATCCCAAGCCTTACCTAGGCGGTGGGGTCGGAGTAGGAAACTGCAGAATGCAAGACTGCCAAGCCAAAGGCTGCATTGTCTCTGGACTGTTGGACCAGAGCATAATGGGAAGTAAAGGTGTGCACCGAAGACCATGTAGCTGCTCGACATATCTCCTGAATAGGTACTCGAGCTAAGAAGGCAGCCGACGAGGTCTGGGCCTTGGTCGAATGTGCGGTAACATGGCCCGGAGAGGTGTGAGCCAAATCATAGCAAGCCCGGATGCACACTGTTACCCAGGATGAAATCCTCTGAGAAGAGACGGGCTGGCCTTTCATCCGGTCCGCCACCGCCACAAAAATTTGGGGCGTTTTGCGGAAGGTCTTCGTACGGTCAATATAGAAGGCGAGTGCCCTACGGACGTCGAGCGAGTGCAACTGCTGCTCCCTACGTGATGTATGGGGTTTGGGGAAGAAAACTGGGAGGAATATGTCTTTGTTGAGATGAAAGGCCGAGACTACTTTAGGAAGGAATGCCGAGTGTGGACACAGCTGCACCTTGTCCTTGTGAAACACAGTGTATGGTGGGTCCACCATCAGAGCTCGAAGTTCAGAGACTCTCCTAGCCAATGTAATGGCTACAAGGAAGGCTGTTTTCCACGATAAATATAAGAGTGAGCAGGTTGCCAACGGCTCGAACGGGGGGAACGTAAGCCTCGTCAAAACTAAATTGAGGTCCCAGGAGGGGGCGGGGTGTAGCACCAGAGGAAAAAGTAGCTCCAGGCCTTTGAGGAACGTGGAGACCACAGGGTGGGAGAAGACGGAGTAAGCGCCTTCTCCGGGGTGGAAAGTAGAGATAGCTGCTAAGTGTACTCGCAAAGATGAGATCGCGAGGCCCTGTTGTTTGAGATGCCAGAGGTAATCCAAGATAGTGGGGATGGGAACCTCCGTAGGAGCAACATTCTGCTTTTGACACCAGCAAGAGAACCGTTTCCACTTGGCTAAGTAAGTAGACCGAGTAGAAGGTTTCCTGCTACCCAGGAGTATCTCCTGCACCGGGGCCAAGCAGCGTAATTCCAACTGTGTTAACCATGCAGGAGCCACACCGTTAGGTGGAGGGATTGCAGGTCTGGGTGGAGAAGCCTGCTGTGGTCCTGCATTATCAGGTCCTGATGGAGGGGCAGGGGGATCGGGTTGGCTATCGAGTGGTCCAGCAACGTGGTGTACCAGTGTTGCCGAGGTCATGCAGGGGCCATCAGAATCAGTCGAGCCCTGTCCCTGCGAAGCTTTAGGAGAACCCTGTGCACCATCGGGAAGGCCGGAAAGGTGTAAAGCAGGTGGTTCGCCCAAGAGATTAGGAAGGCGTCCAATATTGAGCCCGGGGTGAGACCCTGGAAGGAGCAGAACCTCTGACACTTCCGGTTGTTGCAGGAAGCGAAGAGGTCTATGTGGGGAAAGCCCCACTTCTGGAAGATGGAATGGACAACGTCCGGGCGAAGTGACCACTTGTGGGCGAGAAAGAATCTGCTGAGATGGTCTGCCAGTGTGTTCCGGACTCCAGGGAGGAAGGATGCTACCAGGTCTATAGAGTGGGCTATACAAAATTCCCACAGTTGGATCGCCCCCTGACAAAGGGGGGAAGAACGAGTCCCTCCCTGCTTGTTTATGTAGTGCATTGCTGTTGTGTTGTCTGTGAGCACTAGAACACAACGGCCCTGCAGATGATGTTGGAAGGTCTGGCAGGCGAGGCAAACTGCTCTCAGCTCCTGGACGTTTACATGCAACGCTAGCTCTTGGGCTGACCAGAGGCCTTGTGTGCAACGATGGCATAGGTGTGCCACCCAGCCAAGAGATGACGCGTCTGTCGTTAGGGATACTGAGGGATGTCTCGGGTGGAACGGCATGCCTGCACACACCAGGGAAGGTGTTAGCCACTAGTCGAAGGAGCCTAAGACGCTTTGAGGAACGGTGACGGCCATATCAATGGAGTCCCTGCCTGGGCGGTAAATTGAGGCCAGCCAGACTTGAAGGGACGCAGGTGTAGTTTGGCGTACTTGGTTACAAAAGTGCATGCAGCCATGTGGCCAAGGACGCTGAGGCAGGTACGGGCCGAGGTCGTCGGGAAAGTTTGAAGGCTTTCTATGGCTGAGACTATTGCCCGAAATCGGGGTAGCGGAAGACAGGCTGTTGCGAGTTTGGAGTCTAGAATGGCCCCGATGAATTCTATTCTTTGGGTGGGCACTAGAGTGGACTTCTCTGTATTGATCATCAGGCCCAACTGCTCAAATAGGTCCGTGATGATGGCAACATGCCTGGAGACTTGGGCCTCGGAGGTCCCGCGAATAAGCCAGTCGTCTAGGTAAGGAAAGACGCGTATGCGCCTACGACGGAGGAAGGCAGCCACTACCGCCATGCACTTTGTGAACACGTGCGGGGCGGTGGAGAGGCCAAACGGCAGGACCGCAAATTGAAAGTGTTGATGGTGCACCATAAACCGCAGGTACCGTCTGTGCGGAGGGTAAATGGAGATGTGAAAGTATGCATCCTTCATGTCGAGAGCAGCGTACCAGTCTCCGGGATTCAAGGACGGGATGATGGTCCCCAGTGACACCATGCGGAACTTCAACTTCTTCAGAAAGATGTTGAGACCGCATAGGTCCAGGATGGGTCGGAGACCTCCTTTTGTCTTGGGAATTAGGAAATATCGGGAGTAAAATCCCTTGCCCCTGAACTCCTCTGCCACCTCCTCTAAAGCTCCGATTGAGAGGAGCATACGAACCTCCTGCCAGAAGATTTGCTCGTGAGAGGGGTCCCTGAAGAGGGACGGGGAGGGCAGGTGGGAGGGAGGGGCGAAATAAATTGGAGGTGATATCCAAATTCCACCATGCGTAGGACCCAACGGTTTGAGGTTAATTGGGCCCACGCAGGGAGGAAGGAGGAAAGGCGGTTGGAGAAGTGAAGAGGATCCTGGGGAAAGACTGGTGTTCTGCTCTCGGGCGCACCTTCAAAAGTTTGGTTTTGGTCCCGCTGATGGTTTGGTGGGACCGTTATTCTGGCCCCCTTGGGAACCTGATTGCCATCTGCAGTTCCCACGACCACGCCTCCTGCTAAAGTCTTGTTGTGGCCTGGATGGGGGGCTAAGGGCGCTGAGGCTGGGTCCAGAAGGACCTCCGTTGGGTTTGCAGAGTATGCATCCCGAGGGAATGCATGATGATGCGATTGTCTTTTAGACTCTGGAGTCTAGGGTCCGTTTTCTGCAAGAAAAGGCCCTGGCCCTGAAACAGAAGGTCCTGAATAGTGTGTTGCAGTTCAGGAGGTAGACCTGAGACTTGCAACCACGATATTCTCCGCATTGTAATCCCTGAGGCCACGGTTCTGGGCGCCAAATAAGCCGCGTCGAGTGAGGCCTGCAGGGAAGTCCGTGCTACTTTCTTCTCTTCCTCCAGAAGAGCTTGGAATTCTGGTTGGGAGTCTTGTGGGATCAGCTCAGCGAACCTATCCACCAACTACCAGGTGTTATAATTATATCTGCTGAGCAGCGCCTGTTGGTTAGCCACTCGCAGTTGGAGGCCTCCAGCGGAGTAGATTTTACGCCCCAATAGATCCATCCGTCTAGGCTCCTGCGATTTTGGGGCAGGGGCTTGTTGGCCATGGCGCTCTCTCTCGTTCACAGATTGAACGACCAGAGAGCATGGAGGAGGATGGGTATATAGATATTCGTACCCTTTAGAGGGTACCATGTATTTCCTTTCCACGCCTCTGGCCGTAGGAGGGATAGACGCCGGAGACTGCCAAATAGTGTCTGCTTTGGCTTGGATAGAGCGGATGAATGGCAGAGCCACGCGAGTTGGGGCGTCTGCTGATAGTATGTCTATGACCGGGTCTTCCACCTCCGGGACCTCCTCCACCTGCAGGTTGATATTTAAAGCAACTTGCCGGAGAAGATCCTGGTGGGCTCGGAGATCGATCGGGGGCGGGCCCGATGCTGAAGTACCGGCTACTGCCTTGTCTGGTGAAGGAGGAGGATGACAGACCCGGCATGACTGGCTCATGTAGGGACTCCTGATCCTGAGGAACCTCAGGGTCCGGGAACACCTGAGGGTCCGGCGCCAGAGCTGAAGCATCTGTTCCCGCTGGAGGAGGGCAGCTAACAGTGGCCTCTGGTGCACGATGCTCCGACTGGGCGGAACGAGATGTAACCGTGGGTTCGCCTTGGGCCTGGTAGTATGCCCAAGGCATCCAGAAGGACCACTGAGACGCTTGTTCTGTGCCCTGGGCCTCCTGAAGGATACGGCTATGTGGTTCTGAATCCCCATACACGGCACTATCAGCGCGAGAAGACTCAGATGGATGCCACGATGGCCATGGCAGAGCGGAGAGTCCGTGAGGAGGAGCCCTGTGCGCAGGGTACCGTGCGTTGTGCCGCACCGGAGGGCAGTACCGGAAGTCGTACCGGTGCCGAGAGGGTGACCAGGACCTGCGACCAGCGCAGTGCCGGGAGGTCGACCAGGATCATGAAGCTCGATGGTGAGAGCGGCTGCGGCAGGAGCGGTGCCGGGAGCTGGACCAGCGATTGGAGTACTGGTCCGGAGAGCGGGATCTTGAGCGGTGCCGCGAGTACGACCGGTACCGAGAAGGGGATCGGTACCGGGACTGCGAGTGGCACCTGGATCGGTACCGGCAGCGAGATCGGGAACGCTGGCGAGATCTCGATCTCGAGTGGTGTCTGCCCGCGGCGTCGATAGACGGTGGCCTGACCAGGGCAGGCTTCCCCGTTGACGCAACAACCCGCACCGGCGGCGCCGGGGGTTGAGACAGGGTGGGCTCTGTTAAAGCAATGAGTTCCCTCGCCGTTGAAAAGGTCTCAGGCGTGGTGGGAACGAGAAGCTCAACCGAGGCGTGTGCCAGGGAGCTGTCACGCACCGGACTCAACGGCTCTTGCATGGCTGGAATCAACGGTGCCGAGATTGACGGTGCCGCAGCAGTTGTTGGTGCCGGGCGACTCGGTTTAGGTTGATGCTCAGACTGTGGTATAAGTAACGGAGCCTCAGGAGCTTTAACCTTCTTGGCACGCGGGGAGAGGGAGCGGTGCCAGGCTGTCTTCTGTGCCGGTGACGGCTGGTGCTGGGGCGTCATGGGGGTGCCGGTGCTCTCCGGTGCCGAGGAGGCACTTCTCCCCGGCGCGGACTGTGCGGCACTCGGTGCCGAAGCTGGAGGAGTGAGGGCCACCTCCATTAGGAGCTGCTTAAGACGAGAGTCTCGCTCCTTTTTTGTCCGCGGCTTAAACGATTTGCAAATCCGGCACTTATCTGTGAGATGGGATTCCCCCAGGCACTTTAGGCAGGAGTCGTGGGGGTCTCCCGTTGGCATCGGCCGGCGGCAGGCCGAGCATGGTTTGAAGCCCGGTGAACCAGGCATGGGCCCGGGCACCGGGAAAGGGGAAGGGGCTAATCCCCAACCTTCTAAAGTATATACACTAACTACATTAACAAAGGTTAATAAAAGTATAAACTACAACTATAACTATAAAACTATATACACAATAAGTACTAGAACGGGTGAATAGCTAGGGAAGTGGAGAACAGCTAAGCCGCGCTTCCCTGTTCCAACGACCGACACGGGCGGTAAGAAGGAACTGAAGAGCGGACGGGTCGGCAGGGGTATATATTCGGTGCCATAGTGGCGTCACGCCAGGGGGCGCCCAGCCGACCCGCCGGGTGTTGCTAGGGTAAAAATCTTCCAATGAATGTGCACGCGGCGCGCGGACACCTGATTGGAATGGATATGAGCAAGCACTCGAAGAAGAATCCCCAGCTCTTCTTTTTAGAATGGGGCTGTACTACTTTCTCCCTACCCAGGAGTCTCCCCAGCCCTCCTCCATGGAGCTGGGTTCTGTTAGTCAGATTTTTCTAGGAGCTCTCAGGTCTCCTCTGGTAATGAGTTCTATATTAGGCAACTGGGGGGCCTTTACAGGCAACTGGGGGGCCTTCTGCCCCAGCTAGTCCCTTTTTCTTAATTAGCATTCATGTTGCTCCACAAGTCAGCCTTTCATTGCTAGTATCTCCTGGTGTCTGTTCTGCTGTGAGAGAGGAGGCCACCTTTATGCTAATCCCTTTCTCCCAGGTCATTCTCAATTGGTTGTGTGAGAGGGAAGCCTTGCCCCACCCTCTCTGCAAAGCTCCAAGCCATAAGTCCTTAAAGAAACAGTAATGGGATTTCCTCCTGAATGCTTCTTACCCCCAGGACTGCTTCCTCTCTCCAAGCGTCTCCCAGATCCTTGTATATATAAACAGATCTTTCAGTCTCTTAAAGGGCCAGGCCACATAATGGGGTAGGCAAACCATTAGGCCATACTACCCATAAGGGACAGATAACCAAAGGAATTTTTGCTCCCCACACCGGAGTTATGGTTCCTCCTTTTATTCCCTGGCTGCATGCTTTTACGGGATACTTAAACATTTGAAAGGAATGGGTATCCCCTGATTAGTTGCAAAATCCCCCCAACCCCCAAACAAGCTTAAGTTCTAGTTTAGAAATCAGTTTTAACTAAGCTAGTTATAAAAACTGCATCAGCTACCACAGCTTTGTCTATATAGCAGCTCCAATTGGTTTTAGAACAAGACTGAATTTTGGGGAAAATTCTCCTTGCATAGACAACAGCTATGTTTTGACATGGCTTCACAGAGTCGTATTAAATTTGTTATTTACATGGCAAATATGCACCTAAAACAAACATTACAACTAAACGACCCTACTTTAAACTCCATTTAAGTTGTAGTAGAAGGACTTTTCTGAATTAAAAGCATAGTTTTATTAAAAATTTACATGACAGAGTATGCCATTTTGAGTAATTACATACTTATTTTCTGCAGATTACAACAGAACCTCACTAACAACTGCAAGACTTGTGAATTACTGAATTTTGAAATTGGTACTTAAGCAAAAGATAAAGTAAGGATAATAGATCATAAAAATACTCATTTGACTAGTATTGTTTTAATTATTGATAATACTTTAGTATTGATCAGTATACTAATAAATACTTTGCAATACATTTGTAAGAGTAATTAAATTTTAGTAATAAAACATCACAACAGCAATGTGCTCTCAAGTATCTACTGAGAGGGAATGCTGTTTTTAGACTGCAAGCTCTGTTTTGTGGTGATCAGCAAATTGCACATAAGTAATGTACAGTATTTCCGCGCATTCAGCTTCCAAGACCGTTATAGTGCAATCATGACATCAAACATGTTTAAGTGCAACTTACATCTATTTAAGAAATTATCTATGTTCTTGTTTTTCCTCAGTGCTGGAAAATCCAGATCAAGGACCAAAGAATTCAGGCCATCCTGTAAAGAAATAAAAATAACTTAATTGTAAACATGCTTCTAGAATTTCAAAATTAACCTCTGTCTTAAAACTATTGTTAATAGTATGGTTCTATATTACTCAAGTACAGACTACAATTCCATTATGCAAATATAGTTATCTTAATGAACACAAAAGGATTGCACAGGTACAAGGCAGCAGCATGTGTTTTACAATTCTCCCTCACTGAAGATACCATTTCACTGGATTTCTGATCTTGAATCCGGACTCCCTAGGACAAGACAAGCCAGAACTTCCCTACATCTTAACACATTCTCGTTCTTTGAGGCACAGTAAGGCAATCCTCATTCTGATATCAACTGCCAATGCCTCTGTACGGAATAACTGGTTTCAGTAACTTTTATGAACAGGAAGCAAAGCGTTCCCCAAAATCAAAGTATAATAGAAGTCCAAAGAATATTTACAGAACAGAAAGAGGCTATTAAAAAAAGTTTAGTTATTGAAAATATTTCTTTCCCTTATCAACACAGATGGGAAGTAGGACAGGTGATTGAGAATCTAGTCCAATGATATATTCAGAGAAGGAAAAATGAAAAATTTATCCTCTAAATAAACCATATTAACTGGATTCCTCCTCTTAGAAACCAAAGCTCAAAAGGCTGTCTCCCAAAACACATAAATTGTCCAATCATGAAGAAACAAAGACCGCTAAAGGAAGTTTCATGTATTCAGAAGAATCAGAGGTCATCCAAATCCCCCATCTACAGAAGCAGGCAGGAGAGCTGAGGGGAAATGCTTATCAGGTGGGAAACAGCCAAAAGGTAGAACCAATATGGGCCTCAAGATAAGCATAATGAAAGATTTGTGCTACAACATAGATACATATAAAAAAGAACACATATTCCTTCTCATTAGCATAAATTCAAGAGTTAGGCCAGATTTTTGGTCCAGAAAATGTGATTATTAGGGCTGTCCAGTGATTAAAAAAATTAATTGTAATTAATCATTGATTAAAAAAATTAATCATACAATTAATCATGCTGTTAAACAATAAGAGAATACCATTTTATTTAAATATTTTGGATGTTTTCTACATTTTCTAATATATTGATTACAACAATTACAATTACAACACAGAATACAAAGTGCACAGTACTCACTTTATATTTATTTTTATTACAAATATTTGCACAGTAAAAAACAAAAGAAACAGTATTTTTCAATTCACCTAATAATAGTACTATAGTGCAATGACTTTATCACGAAAAAAATTATGTACACTCCAGAGCAGTGGTGGGCAACCTGTGGGCCGTGAGAGTTTGTTTATATTGACCATCTGCAGGCATGTCCACTTGCAGTTCCCAATGGCAGCAGTTCGCCACCCACCACTGCTCTGGAGAATACCAGCACCAGAACCACTATCTTGTGTTTAAATGTACTGACAACAAACTTCTTAAATTCCAAAATTTTACCAAACTGGTATTTCTTCAAGGAAAAAGGAGTTTGTACAAAACTGACCTGCTATTTCAAAAGAACAGAGGAAATTAAGCTACAATATCCATCTGGTAAAATGAAGAAACAGACTGACAGAGTCAGAAGGGTACCCAGAAGTCACCTACTACAAGACAGGCCCAACAAAGAAAGCAACAGAACGCCACTAACCATCACCTACAGCCCTCAACTAAAACCTCTCCAGTGCATCATCAAGGATCTACAACCTATCCTGAAGGATGACCCCTCACTCTAAGATCTTGCAGGAGAGGCCAGTCCTCGCTTACAGACAACCCCCCAACCTGAAGCAAATACTCACCAGCAACCACACACCACACAACAAAAACACCAACCCCGGAACAAACGCTGCAACAAACCCCGGTGCCAACTCTGTCCACTTATCTGTTCAAGGGACACCATCATAGGACCTAATCATATCAGCCACACCATCAGGGGCTCATTCAACTGAACATCTATCAAGGTAATATATGCCATCATGTGCCAGCAATGCCCCTCTGCAATGTACATTGGCCAAACCGGACAGTCTCTGCGCAAAAGAATAAATGGACACGAATCTGACATTAGGAATCATAACATAAAAAAAACCAGTAGGAGAACACGTCAATCTCCCTGGTCACTCAATAACAGACCTAAAAGTGGCAATTCTTCAACAAAAAAAATTTCAAAAACAGACTCCAACGTGAAACTGCAGAACTGGAATTAATTTGCAGACTGGACACCCTCAGATTAGGCCTGAATAAAGACTGGGAGTGGTTGGGTCATTACAAAATCTAAACCTAATTTCCCCCCACTTTTATTCACACCTTCTTGTCAACTGTCTGAAATGGGCCACTCTCATTACCACTTCAAAAGTTATTTTTCCTCCCTTGGTATCCTGCTGTCAATTGAATTGTCTCATTAGACTAACCTCACAATGGGTAAGGTAATTCACATCTTTTCATGTATTTATACCTGCTTCTGTATTTTCCACTCCATGCATCTGATGAAGTGGGTTCTAGCCACGAGAGTTTGTGCCCAAATAAATTTGTTAGTCTCTAAGATGCCACAAGGACTCCTCGTTGTTTTTGCTGATACAGACTATCACGGCTACCACTCTGAAACAAACTATGTTTAACATACTAAATAGGTGAGATATGAATTAGCAAATTCTCACCATGAGTGATAAATAGGTTGGCAGATTCTTAAAGCACAAGCTGCCTTTCCTTTGCAGCTTGGACTTCCCAGATTTTCATACACAGGCTAGAAATCTGTTTAGTCTGGGATCATCACTTCCTCCAGTTCAGTCTTTGTTCCTCAGGTGTTCAGATTTGCCGTTGTAGGGGGAAAGAGGTACCATCATGATGTCATTTCCCCCTTTTATATCTTCTTCTCACTTGCTGGAAAGCTCTTTTGCTGTGACCTGGGTCAAACAGTTCCCATTGTGTAGTGCTACCTCTGAGAGGTTTCTATCATACACAATTCGTTGTGCTTGTGTGCACTTCCTCAATAAGCCATTAAACATTGTTTGGCCTTTTTACTGTTGTACTTGAAAGGCTGCTTGTGCTTGTTTTCACATGTTTCAGTAACACATACATGGTCAAACTTTGTAACTTCACATACAATGACAGCACATACAATCCAATGAGATATTAATGTTTAGCAGCTCAAGACTTTTAGACTGAAACCTCACAACACATACTTCGTACAAAAATCTATCCTAATTATATGACAGTAGTGAATAAGGGGGAGCCAGGGTGCCACACTAGTTTCCCCAAAGGCAGGGGAGAAATAACTCCTGATCTGTTTGCTTGCTCCTAACACACTGTTAAAAGCTGCCACCGCTACCTTCCAGAAATTTGACACCATGATGTACTTTTTGAAGGATCTGCAGACACAACTGAAGCCATACTCTTAGATGTAGTCTCCTTGTGAAAAACTTATGAAAAGCCTTAACTGACCATAAATATATCACCAAAAACATGCAGATTTCAATTCTGTAATTTCTACCTTTATAAATATACTATCATAGGAATTGCTATACCAGATCATACCCTTAATACATCCAGTCTAGCATTCTATCTCCAATAGTGGCCAGCATCAGGTGGTTCAGAGGAAAGCACAAGAACCCCTGTAGTTGTCAGCATGTGGTATGTTCACTAAAAATTTAGATAATCCACTTAGATAAGTTTTTCCGAACATTACTCACAAACACCTCACAGACACTATTTGTAATCTGGCACAATAACTCACTTACTTATATAAATCAACATTAACCATGTACAGAACTATGTGCAATGTAGTTTATAAAACAAACAACCTTAAACTACTCAGCAAAACAAAAACAACCAACCAGTAATCAGTCAGATTTAAGGCTGTTCAGAATTCATAATGTGAAAGGGAGACACGTGAGGTTAAGAAGTGGAACTGATGATCTAAGTGCAGATGGGGGACTGTCACTACCATTTTATAGAATCCAGCACAATGGGGCCCCAACTGCAATTGTGTACCACAGTGATTGGCTACTAAGGACTATCAACCATACAAATAATAGGGTTACAACTCCATAAGGAGGTTCTGATGATGCTGTAAACCTGAACCATCATCTGATTTTGTCATCCCTCAGAACCCCTCAATTGACTACAGTCCATAATTGAGCCTGAATTTATCTTAGATACAGAACAGGGATGTTAGTTACTATATGTACCTGCATAGACTCAACACTAAAACTGGTTCTTTTCCCAAACACTAACAGTCCTCCTAACTCCACTGCTCCCTGTATGGACCCATATCTCCTACTTGCTCTCCATTTATTGTCACTGTTCCAGTTCATGGTAACTGCACCTGTATTTCCCTTCAGTGGTCCACCAAAGGCACCTACTCGCAGGTTTCCAACTCCACAGTCATTGCCTCTCCTTCGTGGAGATTGGCATCTCACTCTCATTTGACTGGGGTGTTTGTGGGCTACACTGTTCCCTGGCTTCACTGTATTATTCCCAGCAGAGACAGGCTGGGTTGCTCAAGCATACCTGCTTGCTTTCTCTTCAGAGACAATTAAAAGGCTGAATTGCTACAATTATAAGTTACCCACAAAGCACTTTTTATACAAGCCTATTTTATCCTTAAGGTAAAAGCATGACAGAGAAAACATATCAAAAACAATAAAAGAACCTACACTCATGCTAATAAGCTTACCAGAGAACATCCCAACTCTACCATGGGCTCTGGCAGAAGTAGTCCTTCAAAACCTCACCCAAAGATTTTCCTTTGTGATCATAAGTTCATCACAGCTCCAGCTCAGAACAACCACATGGTCTTATGGGGCTTCAGTAGTGTTATAAACAGATAGGAAAGGGTTTACAAGTCCAGTAAACCTGGCTAACACCTGACCAGAGGACCAATCAGGAGACAAGTTACCTTCAAATCTCCATGGAGGGACGCCTTTGTTTGTGCTTTCTGGGTTTTTTCTTTGTTCTCTCTGGGTTCTGAGAGGGACCAGACATGTAAGCAGATATCTCCAAGTTTCTGAAACAGCCTCTTCTGTTCAATTTAGTAAGTACCAGTTAGAAAGGC
>NC_133771.1:30378778-30414553 GCF_003597395.2 Chelonoidis abingdonii | reverse complement strand
CTGTATTGCCTCTGGGTGAGGTGGAAAGCCTCTGTTTTAAGATTCAAGGAGTTGAATCCCAGTGATCTTCTAGGGTAACCCAGGGAGGGAAAGCCTAGGAGAGGCACTAGTGAGGGAAAGAGTTTACTTTCCTTGCATTAAGATCCAGGGGGTCTGGATCTTGGGGGTTCCCAAGGAAGGTTTTGGGGAGACCAGAGTTTATCAGGCACTTAGAGTCCTGATTGGTGGCAACGTATCAGATCTAAGCTGGTAATTAAGCTTAGAGGAATTCATGCTAGTACCTCATTTTTTGGACGCTAATGTTCAGACTGAGGAAAGAATACTATGACAGAGGGTTCATACCCTGACAAGTAGCCCCAGTCTTTCCATCCTACTGTAAGGATTGGGACCCTCTGTGGACCAGAGGTCCTGTCCATTTGCTGACTCAGGAAGAAGGGCGTGAGCCACTTTAAAACCAGGCTATTTCTCCAAAAATCCTTTCTTTATCTGCTGGTTCCTGGAGAATCGAGTTTGCACTAGCATATGCATACTCCTCCGGGAGTTGGCTTCAAAGGGCTGATAACAGAGAAAGTATATTAGCAATCCCTTCCAATTAGAGAAGGTACATATAATTTCATAACAACACATACACAATTAAGTTTTTAATACAATGGGCCCCCAAAGATATTAACCCTAATTCAATAAGGTTTAACTTAAGAAGTTTCTCTTAATTCCAGGAGGTATAACCAGGATATTGTCAGTCTGTCACAGTCACTGTAATTTGTTGGCTTTTTTAAAACTACTACTCCAGAATCTGTACAAGCTGGAAGAGAACTGAAAATTACTTCTGGCTATTTACAAACTGCAAGGTCTTTTTGCATATATTTTTGGTTTTTTGTTTTTATTTTTTAAATGAATGGATTAGTATGTTCAATCTATATCCTATTTATAGATACGGGGGGGGAGGGGGGGAAGGCATCAAATTATACATTTTAGTGACACTGTACCAGAAGGTCCACACAATTGTAACAGTTAAACATAAGTTATCATCACACCATCACATTTTAACAATGTCTTACGGTGATGGGGTGTACCAGGCCCTTTCAGGTCCTCCAGACAGCCCTGCATTCCTACAATACTCCTACAACAGAAAAAAGGCAGTAGAGTGGGGTCCTCCTTGCGACCTAAAGAGGTTGCAGGGGAGGCAGCCAATCAGAGCCTAAAAGGCTCAAGGAAGGACCCTGTTCCTGAGTGACTGAGGAAACTGCAGCAGCTGGACAGAGCAGTAGCTGGTTGGGACCAGGAGGAGTGGAAGGCTGGGAGACTCCACAGGTACAGACACCGCGGAGAAACCCTGCCTTACCAGAGGTAGACTCTGAAGCTCTCCAGGCACAAAGGCCTGGGAGAAAGAACCCCAACAAGGGCGCGAAACTTGTTATAAGCTCACCAAGTAAAGGAGCCTGTGAGAAAGAACCCTGAGAGAAGAGGGCAGAGATTATTACCGAATCTCTAGGCAAGGAGGCCTGGGAGAGACGGTGCTTGAACGAAGAACAGGCAGAGGACCAAAGAAGCTGATGGGACAGAGTGGGAAGCAACCCAGGCAATGCAGCAATAGACAAAAGTGAAGGAAGCACCAGATGGCTGCTAGCTGTAGGGTCCCTGCGTTGGGACCCAGAGTAATGGGCGGGCCTGGGTCCCCCAACAGGCAGGGCGGCCAAGGAGACAAGTTTTGGTTGGCAATCAAGAAGGGGGCAAGTGCTTAAACAGGCCCAGAGACAGGACACAGGACTTCGGGGAGGGGCCAACCTTTTGTTGGACTATGCTACCCTGGAAGAGGTTGGTTTTCCATTTGTTTCAAGAACAGACTGCATGTGACTTGGCTTTAGGCCTGAGTCACTGAAAACCCATCTAAAAAGAGAAACTGCCAGCAGAGGGCACCAAAAAACCAGGCATGCACCTGGCCAGCAAGAGGCGCCCGTGAGTGGCCACACCTTTACACTTATGTCAAGGAGCCTTCTCTTCAACTCACCAATTCCTATATTTTATGAAGATTGTAAAATTGTATCACTTTAATTATGGCAAAACGTACAATGATTAGCTCTTTCTTCTCCCAGCTTTCCACAAATTCTGTTCATAAAAATTTAAACAGCTTTTACATGTAGCTGCCAATGAACAGTCATAGAAATTGAGATGAAAATTTATGCCACCTAGGTCCATCCGAGATCACTAGAAATCGTACTAATTTCTGATGTCTATCATCCACAAAGTGCAACAACAAAATCAGGGCTGGTGAAAACAAGCAGCATTTCAAAGTCTAAAGTTTATCCTTGAAGTTGCATGTTCATTTTAGGTGATATTTAAATTAAAAAAAAAAAAAAAAAAAAAAAAAAGTATAAGCTAAAAACAAACCAAAAGGCCAATATTTCTGTGTTTTTGCTTTATTCCCGGGAGAAGTGGTAGAAAGAGTCTTGTAAAAGTTCTTTCAAAGGAAGTAAATATTAAGGTTCACAAAAACGTTAAACAAATATGAGGCATTTCAAATACATGTTTTATTGTATGAAAGACCTCTGTGTAGTTTAATACTTGACCAACAGATGTTTTAAGCTCTAAACTGTTGCTGAAAAGCATCTTTCACCTAAGAGCATTAAATTTGTATTACATTTATGAACATTGATGAACATGCCTGGGCCAAAAGATTATACAGTAAAACAGACCGTCCAAACTGAAGATAAGTAATCCAGGAAATGACATCCTCTGTCTAGGCCTCATAGATAAGTCATTCCTACCAGGAAATATGTTATTAAAGTGATTTCACTGTTCACTTCCTCTTTCTGTTATTACAAAAGGTTTAAAGCCATCAGAACTAAAAATAGCAGGAACCAAATACACACATTGTTGGCAAAAGCAAAGGCAAGCCCAGTCCTATCAAAAAAGATCTACTTGTGTAAAGTCGCTTAAACACTCTTTGTATTGCATTTCTCCAGCAGACAAATCTAAATTAAAAGGTTTTTTTCAGCATTCTCCTGCATCAGAAGAAAGGATTTCCCAGAACAGTTAGCCCCCAGGAATCCACTTTAAAAGCAGCCCTCAATTTTGCCTCCTAAGCAGGCATCTTGTACAGTTTGAAGACCTAAATCAATGGAGGAAAAAACTAACTAAGGGAAAGCCTTGGAAACAAAAGAAAGAGCTAAATACATGTGTTATTCACTCTGACAAAGACAACGGGGAGAAAACAGAAGCCACAGAACAGCCAGTCAAATTCTCTGCTACTATATATTTCAAATAATCTCATTGCAATGAGCACAGAATCTAGCCCCACTTGTGTTGGCACTTAATTCTAAAGTTATGATGGCTGGTTGAGCCTGTTTTAGGTTTATGCCTACATCAGCTCTGTTCAGCTGAATGGCCTGGCCTACTCAGATTTAGGCCCCGCCACAACATGAGCAATAATGTCCCTCCAAAAAAAACAAACCACGACACTATTTGGGCAAACATCAAACTCAGCAGAGACAGATTAAATACATATGAGCAGGTGAATGTAGATTTGCTTCAATTTAAACTGGTTGAATTTAAACTGCATAAAAAATGGGGTACACAAAAACAGATTCCATACTCCCACATCCCTAACTTGAATTGTGGACACAACAGAAAACAATACCAGGAACCAGAAAAGGTTGGGGAAAAAAACAGAACTGTAAAGAAAGTGTTAGTGAGAAATGACATCTTTTATATATTTTTGCCTTTGTTTGTAGAAGACAATTTTAAACCAAGAATTAGACTTCTGTATTATTTTCACCATAATGAATCTAACTTTATGAACAAAGAATTTTGTTTGTTAAGTGGTATACTGCCCCAAAGGGAAAAAAAAAAATCATATAATAGTTTACCTGATTAAACCAGAACAAGAGTTGGCAGATGCCAAAACATCTTTTCATAGTGCCACCATGTACAATACCAATTACATTTTTAGTGTTTTCAATTCATAACTAATCTAGAAAACGAAATTATCTAGGTGACTTAGAAGAACAACTACTGAAACTATAAACTCCTAAAAATAGAATATGCACTTTTTAAACGTATGTATACTTCAACTAACAATCCAATGGCTTTTTAACTGATTAAAACCTTATAATATTTCCCAGTATGGATTTATACATGAGACCACAACATACCTAACAGACTTTTCAATGGTTTTGGACCTGCTGGAGTGATTACTTCTCTCCATGCTGTGGCAACTACTATTAGAAAACAGGTTAACAGCCACATAGCAGCAACATGACAGGAAAGATGGTCGAGTATTTATGCGGGACCCTGAGCTCTAGAATTAATTTCACAACTTGGCTCACCAAAACCTGATTTTAAATTACTATCAGGTAATTTCGCCGCCCCAAGCACGGCGGCACGCCGCGGGGGTCGCTCTGCCGCTCGCCAGTCCTGCAGCTCCAGTGGAGCTGCCACAGGCGTAGCTGTGGAGGGTCCGATGGTCCCGTGGCTCCGGTGGAGCTGCTGCAGGCATGTCTGCGGGAGGTCCACTGGAGCTGCTGGACCAGCGGACCGTCCGCAGGAACGCCTACGGCAGCTCCATCAAAGCCGCGGGACCAGCGGACCCTCCGCACGCCTGCGGCAGGTCCACCGGAGCTACCTGCTGCCCTCTCAGTAACCAGCAGAGCGCCCCCCCGTGGCATGCCGCCCCAAGCATGCGCTTGGCGCGCTGGGGCCTGGAGCCGGCCCTGCTATCAGGACACTTTGGAAGACTCATTTGTTCTTCTAGGACAGGGTGGGCTCCAGGGCCCGCATCTGGCCCTAAAGATATTTTAATCAGGCCCTCGAGCTCCTGCTGGGGAACGGGGTCAGGGGTTTGCCCCACCGTGCGGCTCCCATAACTCCCATTGGCTGGCAACTGCAGCCAATGGGAACTGCAGGGGCAGCACCTGTGGATGAGGCAGCGCGCCATGCCTTTGAGTACGAGGTGGAGGGGATGTGCCGCTGTTTCTAGAAGCTACTTGAGGTAAGCGCCACCTGAAGCCTGCACCCCTGACCCATTCCCATGCCCCAACCCCCTGCCCCAGCCCTGATCCTCATCCCCTGGTCCAAGCCCCTCAATCCCAGCCCGGAGCCTCCTCCTGCACCCCAAAGCCCACACCCCAGCCGGAGCCCTCATCCCCTCCTACATCCCAACCCCCAATTTTGGGACCATTCATGGCCCACCACACGATTTCCATATTCAGATGTGGACCTCGAGCCAAAAAGTTTGCCCACCCCTGTTTTAGGATGTTCCTGAAGCAAAATAGTAAGTAGAGGTATGTGAAGGAAATGATGGAGGGGGCTCTAATACCAGCAACATGTACTGTTGGGAGGATTTATTGTTTTGGAAGACTATTTGAAATGTTAATAATTGTTTACAGATTACATTATTTGAGTTTTAACTGTATGGAATCTGGTAGTTTAGATCTGTGACTAAAAATAAATGTATTTAAATATATCTGAATGTAGTCATCATCAACAAGTAAATACATATTTAGACATTTAAACCATGTAACGTAGATACACCTCTTCCCCGATATAACGCGGTCATTGGGAGCCAAAAAAATCTCACTGCCTTATAGGTGAGACTGTGTTATATCGGATACAGGACGGCACGCTGTGCCGGACTGGATCGGCTTCCCCAGCAGTAATTTAAAGGGCCTGGTGCTCCAGTCATTGCGAGGAGCCCCGGGCCCTTTAAATCACCACCAGAGCTCCAGCAGTGGGGCTCAGGGAGCGCTTTAAAGGGCCTGGGGCTCTCTGCAGCGACCGGAGCCTCTGGCCCTTTAAATCTCTGCCTGAGCCCAGCTGCCAGAGCCGGTGGCTGGGCTCGTGCGGGGACTGAAAGGGCCCAGTGCCCCCACGTGAATTCAGATATAACGCAGTAAAGCAGTGGGGCTCGGGCCACGCTTTAAAGGGCCAGGGGCTCCCCGCTGCTTTACCGTGTTATATCCACATTTGTGTTATATCGAGTCGTGTTATATCGTGGCGTTATATATGGTTCTTCTCGCAGATTTTCCAATTGGACAATATTTAAAACATTTTTTCAGGGACTTGTATTTATTTATTTGACTATTGGGGAAAAACATCTTGATTACCATTTATAGTACAGTAGCACATACGGTCACCACTCAGGGATTAGTATCCTCTTAGGCAGTGTACACATAAAGAGATACAGGCTCTGCCCTAAAGAGCTTACAACATAGTTTAAAATGGAATTTAACAGGTAAACAAGGTAAACAAACTGGAGGAGAAGGCCGAGAAGAAAAAGAAGCAACAGTAGATTCATAACTTACTTGTTGAACACAGGTTTTATAGATAATTCATAATTTCCTGTATTACAGTGTTAGTTAGCAATGAAGACTCTAAAAAATTATATATGTACTTTAGCCAGAAATACTTCTATTAAATATTATTTCCAATTCTATTAAATGTCATCATTTGTCTCCTCCCACAGCTCATCTGCTGCCATGTTTGTCCTCAGACTCCAGCAATATATAACAAATTTTATGTCTACTTTTGCTGTGACAGTGCAATCACAGAAGATCCAATCATCTAGTATAACCTGTCCTGAGCCAAATGTCACTATATTTATAAATTCCTTAGTTGGTTTTAATTTTTCATTTGGCATTGCCCTCAAAAGAGTAGACAAGCATAAAGATGCACTCAGTCCTAAATTAAAAGCCTTAAATAAATACGTAAACAGTATTAAGGGTAATTTCTTTCCTGTTCATTTGGTTTCTCCAAGGTTTCCAATAGCATATCATACAATAGACTTCAGCAGATGGACACAGGAAAGCTGATTATTACTCTCCCATATAGGTAACTGGCTGTATTAACTCTGTTGAAGGCTTCCCAAACAATCAAACTGAATTTACTAAGTAGACAAAAAAATAAATAAATTTAAAAAATTTAAAAAAAATCACAACTAGAAGTAGAGTTGGAAAAAGAGAAACTAATGTTCAGGTTTCAAGTTGTACAAAGTATTCCTTTCCAGTGCTGACAAGTCAGAAGATATTGATAATTTTTTTTAATTTTAACTGATCCACCAGTTTAGTAAAGCTTTCTGACAATGGTCCAGAATATAGCAAGTGAACATGGAAAGTTTCAGATCACAGACTACAATGCAATTTTAGTCCCTACTAATATTGGTAGAACAAGACTAGAATTTTAACTGGAACGTTTCCCAGATAAACTGTAAACTTAAGTAAACCATTATGGTCTAAACAATTAGCTTAGAGTACTATGAATAAATACCCACCAATACATTTTACAAGAAGCAGAAGAGGGTAGTTTAAACAAAAGTATATGCCACTACCTGTTTTAAATTAGAAAATGAACAGATTAGCAACAGCAGGAAACAAAAAACACATTTTATTTCTGCACTAACATGGAAGCATTATCAGCTAAGAAGCAGAAAATTCCTTTAATCCTCAGAACTTTACAATAATTATGACACATTTACTGATAGAAACATGTATAAGATTTTATTTACAAGATTTTAGAAAGGAACTTGGTTTACAAAGTATGTTTTAACAATTCTGTTTAAATGAATGTCTCACTTTTTTGAGTAACTGGTATCAAAAGTAATTACACTGTTCATAAATATAAATCACACTTAATATTTCAAATTTTCCATTTAAAATAGAAACCATATATACCTTGCAAATGTCAAGTGTCAGATTGTAAGAAAGTGTTTTTTGAAAAGATAAAAGTGCATTCACAAAGATTCTCATTTTATACTAAGCATCTACTACATTAGTAATTTAAGGAAAATTAACTGGGACTACATTACATCCCTTGGTTCAACATGTTTTCAAGAAAGTATCAAACTTCCCTATGATCCTTAGTCCCGCAGTTAGATTTACTGCTAATTTTCTCTCTCAAGCAGAAAAAGCATGCTTTATTCAAGTACATGCATGTGAATATATGTTTAAAATACATATTCCTATAAATATTCAGGCATTTTAAAAAGATAATTTCTCTTACTAGAGAAGTCCGATAAACATATTTTATATGCCAAACTCCACACCGGGACTGCTCCAGTTGTAAGTGTAACAGAAACACTCCAGCATCTGAATCCTTCTGACGTGTGCTGCAATGTAACATCCTAGGCCTAAGTAACAAAGGAGACCTTCTGCAGAACACTACTCCTGCTCCAGTACCAATGGACGGCACATTTTTGGGGACTGACAATACTGATCCCTGCTTCCTAAGTATAAACCAGAAGGACTTCACGAAGAGATAACCTCCAAGCAGGGCCAGCTTTAGGATGATTCCCCCGAATCGGGCCCCATGCCTAAGAGGGCCCCACGCCTAGTGTCTTTTTTAATTTTTAGTCACACGGTGGCACTCCGGGTCTTCAGCAGCACTTCGACAGCGGGTCCTTCACTTGCTCCAGGTCTTCGGCGGCACATGAAGGACCCACCGCCGAAGTGCCGCTGAAGACCCGGAGCAAGTGAAGGACCCGCGGCCGAAGACTCGGAGTGCTCCCCAGTGAGTACAAGCCCCACGAATTGGGCCCCACACTTCCTAATGCGGGCCCCGCCTCTAAGGAAGTCAAATTGGCATTTCCAACAGTCAATAGCTTCGAGCAAGGCAATTAAGAGGACATTGATCCTGATCTTCATCTTCGTGCCTACTGGAGTTAGAAAGGGAAAAGAACACATCATATCATAAAACAATCCCTCTAAAAAAAGGGTTCATTTTTCCATGGTCTCCTTTCTGGAGCAAAAAAGATCCAACTTCCTGTTGGTGTTTGAAACAAATCAATCTGTGGAATCTCCCATTACTGGAACACCGCCTGAAAAGCTCTGCTGTTAAACTCCCACTCCTTCAGAGACAGGATCAGCTATTCATCTTGGACATTAAGTTGCCTTCAATGAGGAAAGCACTGTTAGGGGCCAGTTTTCTACCTAATAAAGGATCCAAAAGGCTGCTTATTCTCAGCTGTAAACTGTTCCAGACACCTTGAGAGGAATTGCTCTCTCTTTCTTGTTAAATCTAGCAGAGGAGTAGAATCGACAAAAGAGCTGCTTACCCTCTGTTAATTTCTGTAGGCTTAACTCCGACAACTAGATAAAGCCAGCAGCTTTTCTTTACCCCTTGCTTTGATTATTGCTTTATCCAGTGGCTAACCAAAATTTTTCCCTTTGCACTTGGACAAGTCCATTAGACGCATTGCCCAAAACAGCAGTCAAAGTTGTCTTGAAAACACAGATGTTCCCATACATTTAGCCATGAAGAACAGGGCACGTATGAGACATTGGAAACAAAAGCTGCAGGCAATGGAAGTTAAACATGGGGTAGATTTAAGGTCTTTAACTTTCGCTGAAGAGTCCTCCAATTAGAAGCCAGTCCATGCCAAAGTAGAAGAAACCACAGAGGTGCAGAGGGTCACAGAAGATCACTTCTTCTCAGGGAGATTCCAATTCTTCTATTTGTGGCTGATATTATAGAAGTGGGTGACCTATTTGTTCACTAAAGAGCCCCAACTTGGAAGAGATTAGCAGTCTGCCTTTGACCTGACTACAGCATAAAACTTCTAGGGTTTGGGGGGCGTGGGGGGTGTTATGTTTTGGAGAGGGAAGAATTATGTCTTTTTATAATTGCTCCCATTCTGAATTAATTCCATAATTGATCATGGGAGTGGAGAATTTCCTATATTGTCAAATCCATATTTTGCTCAAGATTATGACTTTGCTGGAAGTAAAATAGACACACATTCTCAAATCTGCCTCAGGAGAGATTTAGATCCCAGAAGAATTTATACACCCAACATAACCACAGCAGTGTCAATAGCAAATTATACAGAAGGCACTAATGAGCATTGGTGGAAAGTTTCCTATCAAACACTGAAGGAACTCCCAAAGAAGGGCAAGAACAGGAGTGCCAATTAAGACTGCTTTAAAAAAAACAGACTAGAATTTCAAAACACATCTACACACACACACACCCCTTTCCAATCATAAAGTTGAGAGAATTATGTAACCTAGCAATTAAAAAGTGTATTTGTTCATGCTAAACACATTTGGAACAGTGCTACCTATCCAGTCTGGCTTCTGGATAGCTGCTGCCTCAATTCTCCTCACACAGGTTGAAATCTTCCAACATTCCAACCTGGTTTAGTTGCTACAGTGACTTTGCCCCTCTTGCTAAATCATAAAAGAAAACTCCACTCTTTCCAAATAGACCCCCAAGTCCAAAACACAAACAAAACAAATGAGTCTTGCACCCCAGTGTCAAACTGGGCACAGGCCTTCCCTCTGTACTTGAACACACTGTGGCATTGGTGGGACTGCCTTTTATGTGCTCCTGATGCTCCTTTTGTCGGTGCCCACAAAGTGGTGAGGAGGAGAAGGAAGCAGTCTGACTCAGATGCAGAGGGGAACCAGGGACACAGGCAGGGGTTAGACACAATAGCAGCAGGGGCGAGGGGAGGGGAGAGAGGAGACAGAAGCAAAAGGGACAGGTTGTATGAGATGTACTACTAAGGGGCACGGGCAGAAGAAATGCTAGCCATTAGAGCATTCTTCCTTCCAGAATATGGACTTGAATTTATGATTACTAAGTCTCAACATTCTTCTGCAAACTGTGAAATCTATTTGCATAGTCTCTCTCTCTCTCAACACACAACAGGGGCGGATGTGAAGGATAACAGCCTACTACTGCTATAATTTACTCTGTTAGCTCTAATTGCAGAGGTCAGCACTGTGGGTTTAAGAGTTCCAACACTACTCATAACCCACGTGAGAGTCAATATCACTTTATATGGCAGAATGTGTGTTTTTTCAAAGGTTAGGGAAATACATTAAAAATAGTTTAAAAGAACATTAAGATTTCAAAGTGAGGAACTCAACATTTAGGAAATGTCAGAATTTAGATCACTTGTGCAATTAAGGCTCCCTGTGCATAATGTTTTGTCATGCAGTCTTTAATTACATAATCAGAAACTATTCTTTTCACAGCACTCCAGCCTCATTCAGTGCACAGGATGGATAGTGCTCCGGAAATGAATCTGAACTGTATAGCAAAATGAGGCTGTTGTCTGTTGGACCCCTGCTTTATTTATTGCAGAAACTGAAAGATGCAGTCAATGAGGCAGTCTCATGATTATCTGGATTCTATCCCTGCCTCTGCCAAAGAGTTCTTATGTGACACTGGGCAAGTGTATTTGTTCATGCTAAACCAAACTTTTTATGGGCCATTCTATGCATGTTCCTCATTTCTAGATACCACACCAGGGTCTGATTTGAAGATGTGCTGAGCTCTCCCAACTATAACTGAAATCAATGGGAGTTATGCTTTCAACATCTGAAATGCTACATCATGCTAAGTACTTTGACAAAATTAAGCCTTAGAGACCCCCAAACTGGGCACCCAAAATTAACACTCTTTACAGTTTTGGCCTTAACTCTGGGCATCAGTTTCTCATCTGTAAATGGGGGAAATACTACCATTTCACTTCTGAGGGGTGTTGTGAAATAATTTCATTCATATTCATTACATATTCAGATACTATAGTGATAAACCTCATAGAAAAATCCATGAGGGAATTGATTTTTAGCATCTGATCTCATTTTAGGTTGCTATAAAATACTGTATGTTGCTGTCCTCTGATATAAAAGACGAGATGAAGATTGTAATATTTTACTATATCAGCGTACGTGAACTTTAGGTACCTTATTTTAAAATAGTAGGGGGTATTTAGAGCTACATTGTTATTATGAAAATAAAACTGCAAATCTACATTTGAACCTAGTTGGAGATAGATTTGTATTGTTCCTTTATGAAGGGCATGTCTAGCAAATGACAGTTAATTATGGGGGATCCTTCCACAATTATCCCCCATTTTTAAGTGTTAGGTAAACAAATATTTGGTGAACTACTATTGTGACCAGCTCAACTTATCATGCCATTGATTTTTTTCTTAAAATGACACACAGCTCAATAAAGTATTGTAAAAATAATCTCTGAAGAGGCAGAAATGAATAGGAATAAAGGCCTTGTGAGTAATGCTGCATTTTTAAGCCAACTGCAATACCTCCAACCTTTATAATGTTATATACACAGAAACTTCATTAAAAGAACATTAAGACTGCATACTCAAAATTTAGGAAATGCCAGAATTACAGTTGCCTGTGAAATCTTATTTTGGCCCCCTTGTGCATATGTATTCTGACAGTCTTCAATTATATGATTGCAGACTATTTTTCCCCACAGGAATCCCCATCCTGTGCTCTGAATGAGGTAGGATGGATGATATCCACTGAAAAAGAGGTTACTTACTTGCATAGTAACTGAAGTTATTCAAGATGTGTTGTCCCTACATGTATATATACATATTCCACTGTGGATAAATATGCATTCACTCCATGTACCTGAGAATGGAAGATTTTTGCAAGCAGTGTCCATTGTATCTGTGCTGCTCTTCTCCTGGTATAAAGGGTGGTGCAGACAGACTGCCTCTCCAGTTCCTTCTCTACCATGAATGATGAGTGAAGAATGTAAACCAGAGGAGGAGAAGGGCAGGGAGGGGAAGACAGATAGGTATCACACATCCTGAAGAACTCCAGTTATCATACAAGGTAAATAATGTCTCTTTCTTCTTCCTCCCTATGTGTACTCCACTGTGGGTGACTGAAAAACTAATCACTGAAGAGGAGGGTGCGAGGACCCATGCAGTACAGATGAATGAAGGACCACTGATCCAAAAGATGCATCAGTTGCAGAGGGCTTGGACCCATGTGCAATGTTTTGTGAATGTACGTACAGAGCTCCATATTGAAGTTTCACAGATGTCAACTTGTGGCATTTCATAAATAGAGACTGTTGAAGCTACCTTGGCTCCAGTAGAATGGTCCTTCACACCTTTTAGAGGAAAGGAATCAGCTTACTAACAACAGAGGAGGATGCAACCTGAAATCCAAAAGTCTCTGAGCAGAGATTGCTTGTCCCTTCATCTGTTCTGCCAATGAAACGTACAGTCTGGGTCAGGGGTCCGCAACGCAGTGCCCGCGGGCGCCATGGTGCCTGCCGGGGCATCTAAGTGCATCCGCCTACTGGCTGGTGGAGGAGCATCCGCCGAAATGCCACCAACAAGCAGCGTCATCCAGAGGGGTCACCGCCAATTACGCTGCTTGTTGGCGGTATTTCAGTGGCGATGCCTCTCGATTTCGTCTGGTGGGGACGGCAAAGGTTGGGGAGCACTGGTCTAAGTGATTTCCTAAAATGACTGTTCTTTGTACGTAGAATGCCAACACTTCGTGAGCATCCAGGGAATGGAGTCTCTTCTCCTCATTAGTGGTACATGGCTTCAGAAAAAAAAGACAGGTAGGTACACTGTCTTGTTTAGATGAAAGGCTGAGATTATTTTGGGGGTGAATTTTTGATTTTCTCAACAAAACCTTATCCTTATGGGAAAACTGTGTAGGATGGATCACCCATAAGGGCTCCCAGTTCTCCAACACTTCTAGCCAAAGTGACAGCCACTAGAAAGGTGACCTTCACAGATAAATGGAACAGCAAGCAGATCACTAACGGTTCAATGGTGACTTGGTTAACGCTGACAGCACCAAGTTAAGATCCTGTGTCAGAATAGGTTTAGTTACTAGAGGGAAGATTCTAACTACACCCTTTAGAAAACATACAGTCACTGGATGCGTGATAATGGAATCATTGAATAATTGTCAACTGAAGGGTAGCAGGTGCTAATCACCTCAATGTGCACTTGTAGAGAGCTGTAGGAAAGATATGCAGTCTTCAAAGTGAGCACATAGTCTAGAACATGGGTCCCCAACGCGGTGCCCGCAGGCACCATGGCGCCTGTGGGGACATCTTAATGTTCCCGTGTCCTGGCCCCCGGGAGAGCAACTGCCGAAATGATGCAGTGGCCTTTTGGCGGGGATGCCTCGCGATGACGCCGCTTGCCGTCAACAAGTGATGGCATCAAGAGGCGTTGCCGCCAAAATGCCGCTGAAATTCAGCGGCATTTCGGTGGGTGCTCCACCACCACAGTGGTCCTTCAGCTAGCGCCTGCCAGATGAAAAGGTTGGGAACCACTGGTCTAGAATATAGTGGTAATGTTTGATTTTTCTGGGGGTATCTGGAGATGCTGAACTCAAAAAGAAAGTCTCTTCTGCTTAGCCAAAAAACACTCTGTGGTAGATTCCTTCCTACTATTGTTAAGGATGGCTTGAACTACTATTGAATATGTCCACTTTTGGTTTGATTCCCATTCAAATACCAAGCTGAGAGGTGGAGGGAATCTGAATTGGGATGTCTGATCTTGCCCTTTTTCTGTGTCAAGAGGTCTGAGAAAGACCAGAGATTGATGGATGGATGGGTTGACAGCTGAATAAGGTGTTGTAAAATCAAAACTGTCTGGGCCACCTGGGAGCAATGAGGATGATCACAGCCCCATTCTGCTAGATCTTCCTGAGAACTGAAGGTAAGAAAGACATGGGGGCGGAAAGGCATATAATATTAAGGGTCCATCCCACAAGATTAGGAGGGCATCCCCTGTGGAGTCCTAACCTTGTACTTCTCTGAAGCAGTATATTTTGGATTTCCTGTTTTCTTGTGACACAAACAGGTCTCAAGAGGGGAATGCACATTGCCTGTGTATGTTCTTTACCACAGAATCGTGAAATTTCCATTTGTGATTGATCATGAAGTGTCTTGAGATTCTCCACTGATGTATTGTGTAATCCCAAAATGTGTACTGCTGATAAAGTGATCTGGTGATGAAAACACCAGTTCCACAGACTGACTGGCACTATTTACAGGGGTGTACATCTCATTCCCCTTTGCTTGTTAATGTAGAACACAGTTGTCGGACAGCACCTGAATATATTAGGATTGTATGAGCAGTAAGAATTACTTCCAGGCCTTTTGGACAGCTGCGGACTCTAGGAGGTTTATGTGCATCCTGGTCTCTTGGCCCTTAGGTAGTAAGTGTCCTGGACATGTAAAACACAAGTGATATTATATTTACACTAAAGTTATACATTTGTAAGTCAGCTATTTCAACAAATAACCAATAGCCATTGACCTAGAGACTGTGTTAGCTACATCAACTGCAGCCTGTAGAGATGTTCTAGCCACCAATCTACCCTCCTCAATAAGGGTCTGAAATTGTGCTCTATCCTCTGGAGGGACAGCTCCTCTCTGAATTCTGAAATCTTTGAATAGTTGACAAAAATCACACTCAGACAGCAAGGCGTCGTATTGGCTATTAAGAATTTCAGGCTGTTGGACATGAATGTTTGGCATCTTTATCTGAGGGAGTGTACCTCAGGTGCTTTTGCCCTTTCAGTGGCCACCAGAGCCATCAAAGAGTTTGGGCCAGGATGCATAAATAAAAATTCTGCCCCCTTGTCTGGGACAATGATTCTCTTTTCTGTGCTCTTGGAAGTATGTGCACACTTTCCTGGAGTATGCCACATGATTCCAGGACAGCCTTGTTAACAAAGAGCATCACTCCACTAGGTCCTGCACTCTGTAAAATATCCACGTTTCCTGAATTTCCTGCAGAGGAACCTGGAGCTCATCCACAACTTTCCTCTGCAGACTTTGAAACTGCTTATGGTCATCTGGTGGGAATGGCGAGGCTAGAGCAACTACCTCATCAGATGATGATGATATTCGTGTTGGAGCAGTACCACTGGATCTGGCTCTTTTTCCTCCTCTTTCACAGGCTGCTGAGGAAGCTCCAGCTGTTCTCTGAGGTGGGGAGGGATGGTGTAATTTCCCATGAAAATGTACCAATTCTTGATATTGCATGTAGGGGTCCCACAGTCCACTGTAACGTACATAATATAAGTGATCCCTGGGGACCATCTTTATGAGGTCATGACAGGGCCCAGGAGATTCTGGATCCTCTATCTGGGCTCACATCTCTCAGCAGAAGTAACATCAGTCTCTCCTCCATATCAGATTCCTCTGAAGAGGAAAATGTGCACTCCAGTTCCAATGGTAGTGCCCTCAATGGTCTTACAAGTACATGGAATAGGGGATCAATCTCTCTCAGAGTATTCATGGTCCAACACTGATAGGATCTCCCTTGTAAGGACTTGATCCAATAGAAGGGGGGGGATTCTGAGTCCAGAAGGATGAAGATATCCTCCAGAGTGGTGTTTCTTTCAGTCCTCATTGGAATGAAGAGTTTTCTCCCTGTGCATTTTCAGAGCTGGTGTAGAAATGCTCTTGAAAGCTGGTGTTTCCTTATGTGCTCATGTCAATACCAGTAGTGCATGGCGTTTTCTGGTGTCAGTACCGACAGTTGTCCCAGCCTTGTCTCATGTCGCTCTTTGCTCGGTACCAACAACGCCGACGTGGAGGTACTTTTATTCTTCAGAGCCTGTGGGTTGATATTGTGATCCCGATGGGCTCTTGAGCTTCCCGGAACCAGGCATGAATGGTCACCCAACTTTGGTGCTAGGGAAGATCTGTCCTCTTAGAGGTGGATTTCTCTTAGGCTTTCGAAATGACTTTCTATCCTCATGGGAAGAGAAGTCCTTAGCTCTTCCTTTTTTTGCCCCGTATCAGAGGTAACTGTGCTGGACAGTGTATTTTTTGACACCTCTGCCCAATATACAGAAGGGTCTGTCCAGCTTGGATAATACTGGGGCCTCATAACACTCTTCATAAGATGCTTCCAAAGTTTCAATTCCCAAGTTCGCTGGTTTGGCTGGGGAAGGAGCAGTACATACTGCACTGATCAGAGACATGAGCTTCTTCAAGCAGGATAGGCAGCTCTGAGTCATTGCTGATTGGCAGGAGAAAGTTCTTGAAGCCCAGTGTCCTGGGCATTATCTGAGTCCCATGGGGGGGGGGGGGGGGAAGGAAGGTGTGTGTGTGTGAAGGGCGTTATCCCCAGACAACTAACTAAATGATATCTAAACACCTATAAATTTTTTATACTTACAAGTGTGCCAGTCTGTACCCTTATGTTTACCACTTTTCAAACTATCATAAATCTTATACCAAATTTGCCTGTGAGGTATCATTTGAAAACTTTCAATCTGCTGAACATTATTGTCCTGGTAAAATGGATAGTAATGTTGTATGTAAGTTTATAACATTCTACTATTTGACTTTACTGAGATATGCTCCAAGTTTAGAAAAAGCAGACACAAACCAGTTCCCCAGGAGAAAAGGTATACTGACACCTCAGCCAGGTGTCAACAAAATCAAATTGACTATCAGCTACTTAAGCGGCCATGCTTTGGCAGAAAGAAAGACAACAGCAAGAAATTTACGTCTTGGCAATGGAAGAGCTGGTAGTTCCCATGTAAACAGACTTGCTGTCACCTGAACCTGAGCTGGAGATGATTTTCAGAGGAGGAAGAGATATAAAAATGAGTAACAGAGGCCCCAAATCACTTTTCTCCGCTCATTTCTACTCACGACATCAACATTTGAAAAACACAGGAAGCATCATTGAACTGGGGGAGGGGTCCTGGCTGAAGAAAACCAGCCAAATTCCTGTGAGCATGTGGAAACCTTTTTGCTTTAAATTCACCTAGCTTGCTAAACTAAGTATTAGCTTCTGTTTTACCTTTTATTTCTTTGTAACTAATTCTGACTTTTATGCCTCATTACTAAAACGTTAAGATTTTTTTCATGGGTATCGTTAGTAAAAGTCATGGACAGGTCGCAGGCAATAAACAAAAAGTAATGGAAACCCGCGACCTTTCCGTGACTTTTATGAAAAATACCTCAGGAGTAGGGGGGACATGACTGACAGTGGGAGCCCTGCTGGGGACTGGCCACCGGCCCTGGGCCGCTGCTCCAGTCCCGGGCCATTGCCCTTGCAAGCAGCAACTGACCACTGTGGCAGTGGGGGACACTGATATGGCAGTCCCAGGCTGCTGACACCAGCTCCAGTCCTGCCACTGCAGCAGGCTGAAGCCAAAGAAGTCACAGACGTCTAGTAAAGTCACAAAATTCATGACGGACTTACAACCTTACTCATTACTTGTAATCACTTAATATTTATCTTTCTGTAGTTGTTAAATTTGTTTTATTGTTTTATCTAAACCAGTCTGTATGTGTGTTTGGGAACCTTCATCTGGGATTATAAGACCTGTGTATATCATTTTCATTTAATAAAATGACACTTTCTATGAGCTTGTATTGTTCAGAACGAAAGAGCTGGGCAGTGCAAGACGCACATTTCTGAGACTGGGAATTTGCCGGTGTCACTCTGCAATATAATTCAGGAATGGCTAGCTAAGAGCACTCCTATGCTTGAGGCTGTGTGAGAACAGGCCAAAAGTAGTGGTTCTCACAGTGAAACAGTGTGAAAGACACCCAGGTTGGAGAACTGAGGGGACACAGCTGTCCAACAGTCCAGACTGTACCCTGGGTAATGTCACAACAATATTTACAGGTTGAAGTCAGAGGATCAGCTCTGTGGACACTGGAGGGTCTCAGACCATGTGGTGATAGAAAGTAACTGGAGAGGTGATTGATCTGTAACGCCTCTTATGCCCTTGGTCTGGGGCACAAGGCGAGGAAGAGAGCAGGCGCTGATCAATGGACACTGCTAGCAAAAATTTTCTAGTCTCAGGAACATGGAGCACATGCATACCCACGTTAGCATACACACTGGGATCAGCACTGAACGAACAATGATAGTAGCTATACCACATTATTTTTTATCTAAATTGTGTGTGGTGCCATGCCTCATTCACTGCAAACAATCCAAACTCTGCACTGAATACAGCATACATTTCTCTTCGGATATTTTGTGAAAGTAGTTCATTTCAGGTAACCCAATGTTCTTGAGCTGACTGAAATCACTATCACTGCACTCTCTGAAATACCATGGCTAATCACCAGTTTTACATCTGGTTAAACCATACTCTCTTTTAAAAAGCTATTTATTGTGATAATACTGTATATAGTAATTCTGAAGCAAAATTGGAATACCTGATATGTCATTTGCATGAACAATACCTAGAATGCTCTTCCATCCTAATTAATTTTTCAGCAGTGCTGGAGTGTGAGTTCTTGGAACAAATTAAACATTTGGGTGTACTTGTGTATGCACAAAAATATTCCCTGTATGTTTTTAAGCAGTGACATTTAAAACAATCGTAGGATAACTGGAGCATTTAATGAAGGCTCAACATCAAAATAAAATTCCCAGCCTTTTATTGCTCAGGTTGAAAAATGAATAATCTGTTTAACATATTGTTAAAAGAGAAAAATGCAGATATAAAATTTAAATACTTGTTTTTACGTTTAAAAAGGGAAACTATGCACAATACACATTATTATTTTTAAGGTTAGTTACACAACTTTATCATCTTAGAACTAAGTAGCACTGCTTTAGAAGTTTACTAATAAACTCAGATGCTAAATAAGATGGGTCTCTCATCACTTACACAATTTGGACTGTGCTGCTAACATTTATGAAAGCAGAAGTAGTGGGTTGATACCGTATTTCTTGCTTCACAGTAAAAAACATGGTGAAATAGCCTCATACTCAAACCACATTCCAGAAGCCTCTCCTCCTCCCCCACCTCCCCATGTTGAAAGTGAACTGCAAAAAAAAAAAAAAAAAGAGGGGGGGATGGATTTTCTGTACACACACACACACACACACACACACACACACACACACACACTCGCTCTCTCTCTCCAGCTATATGGGTTGCACTTCCATGTTAAAACCACTTAACTTTTTTCAACAAAAAAACAAAAAGAGAGAGAGGTACCACTACGATTTCTGGATCAAACCTGGTCTAAAAATATTTTCCCCCATTGTACTTTTGGGGGGAGTAGACATAAATTTCATTACTTCTTTATTGTCCCAGAAGAAAACCCCAGCTCCTTTACTGCTAACCACAAGCAGTAGACTCAGCAGGGGAAGGTTGCTGCAGAAAGCAGCATTCACTTCCCTCCCATGACAAACCTGTGACTGAGGAAGTGAGGGGGAAATGTTATAGTTTACCTCGAAAGTCACAAGTAAAATTTAGAAAACTACCACAGAGCCCACCATTTAAAGATAAAAAGGTAACGTACTATATAGCCAATAAATATAAAGGAGTCATACCCTACTGTATGCAATAATGTGTATTTTGTAAAACCTTTTTCTAGCTTCTGATATCACCCTGTCCTACAAACTAATGCAATTCTATATTTATGACTACATCTCTTCATTTAGAAAGCCATAACTCTCAATGGAAATTCCTTTTCACTAGATACTCAAAATAGGAGTCATAGAAACATTAATCCTTGCTTTAGCTGACTCACTATCTGAAAATATAATTTAAATTTCTTTGAAAGTATGCATCTATTTTTTTATGCATGCTCAAACACTAGTATTTCTTAAATCTGTAAAATTAAAAATCCTGATCAAATCAAGGGGTTATTTTTAGTAAAAATAATCAAAAATTGTGAACTGATTAAGAATAGTAAGGAATTATACATATTTAAACTTCACTAACCAGAGTCACTCTCTTATTCTGCCTTCCTTGCAATAGAAATTAATTTATAAACTACAGTACAATCATATTACGGTAACTACTGTCACTTCCTCTGCTTCTTGAGAGAATGTATGATAAATGCTTCCTGAGAGAATTGTGATAATCTGGGTTTGATTTGAATAATAAAAGGTCTTTAAAAAAAAAAAAAGTGTTAAAAATGATGAGAATGCATTACCATTTAGAATTACCATATCTGAACATTCATAAAAGAGGACACTCCATATGGGGCGGGGGTGCTTCCCCCTCATTGAAGCAGATGTGCAGAATTACTGGCCTGGGAACTGCAGGGCACCAATGAGGCAGGGCTAGCTGGAGGCAGGGGGTGCGAGGCTGGCTGGAGGAAGGGCGGGGGTGCGTCAGGGGCTGGCTGGAGGCAGGGCCAGGGGGTGTAGGGTTGGCTGGATGTGAGCAGGTGGTGCGGCAGGGCTGGAGACAGGGGCTGGCTGCGGGCAGGGTGGCAGGTACTCACGGGAAGTGCAACTCAGGGCAGCAGCACATGGAGCAGCCCACGCCGAGCAGCAGGACTCAGCCCAGGCCAGTAGAGCAGCCGGGGACCCACCAGGCAGCAGCAGCAGTGGGAGCCCCAGGACCAGGGGAGCAGCACAGGGAACAGGGCCCGTGCCCAGGGCCAGGCAGCAGCCCACATGACCCACAGCATCGCGCCCCCAGCCAGGGTGGGGCCGGAAGAGGAATGACATCACTTCCTGGCCAGCCGGAGCCCAGCAAAGCCGCAGCGCCCCCTCGCACAGCAGGGGGAAGCAGGTTACATGTTTAGCCAGGGCCAGGCGAGCATCTCAGACACGCAGCTCCTGCGGGTAACTCTAGGCTTACCATGCCTTCCTATTATCACGGACATGTTCGGCTTTTTGGAAATTCCTCCTGGACAGCCATTTGAGAACCAAAAAGCTGGACATGTCTGGGAAAATACGGACGTATGGTAACCCTATTACCACTGCCTCTTTAACCAAGGGGGTGGGAAAAATAAACCAACAAAACCCTGCTGGAAAAGAGTAAACAAAAGGATTTGATTGCCTGAGAGGAATTACTACTAACCATGTACACAAAACTAAATGGCTATAACATAGATAACTGAATTTCAACCAAAGACCTATGTGAGTCAAACACTAGCTGTTGGCAGAGTAAAGCTTTTTGGAGAGTGAAGTTCCACAGCAAAGTGCCACCTAAGACTGGGATTTATAGTAGGTCACCAACAAAAACAACGCAAGAAGAGAAAATGAAAGATGAGTGGACAAAAGGAAAGACTAGGATCATGTGGGGGAATGCCAAAGGCCACCCCAGAGATGATTTGAGAAAAACTATCATTTGTATTACTATAGTACCTAGGAGCCACAGTCAAAGACCAGGACCCTGATCCTGTACAAAGACAACAAAAAGATGGTCCTTGCTACAAATAGTTTACAGTCTATGAATATTGTTAACATGGAGATAGATTTGAACTCAGAGATCGGGACAAACAGAAGAAACTTTCATTTTGATCTTGTATTTTGTGCATCTAACCAATAAATCTTGTCATTTGACCCGTAACTGCAATCTGAACAATTTCATGATAGCACTTAGCAATTTAAACTAACTAGTTAATCAACATTTAGTATAAGGCTTTTGACACAGTTTCACATGACATGCTCATAAGCAAATTAGGAAAACGAGATCTACATGAAATTACTATAAGGGGTGCATAACTAGTTGAAAGATCAACACTCAGAGTCGTTATCAATAGTTTGTTGTCAAGCTGGTAAGAAGTATCTAGTGTGGGCCCCCTGGCTCAGTCCTGGGTATGTCAATATTCAACATTTTCATTAACGACTTGGAGAATAGAGTGAAGAGTATTCTTATAAAAATGTGCAGATGACACCAACCTGGGACAAATTGCAAGCACTTTGGAAGACAGGATTAGAATTCAAAATGACCTTGACAAATTAGAGAACTGGTCTGAAATAAACAAGATGAGATTAAATAAAGACAAGTTCACACCTGGGAAACAAAAAGCAAATGTGTAACTACAAAATGGAGAATAACTGCTTAGGTGATAATACTGCTGAAAAGGATCTGGGAGTTATAGTGGATCACAAACAGAATTTGAGTAACAATGTGATGAAATTGCAAAAAAGGCGAATATCCTGGGTAATGTCATATTTAAAACATGGGAAGTAACTTTCCCACTCTATGTGGCACTGGCAAGGTCTCGGTTGGAGTACCATATCTAATTCTGGCCACCACACTTTAGGAAAAATGTGGACTAACTGGAGAGTCAAGAGGAGAGCAACAAAAATGATTAAAGCAGGGCTTTGGAGCTGTGCTCCAGCTCCAGGCAAAAACCTGCAGCTCCACTGCTCTGGAGCTGCTCCACACTCCAGCTCTGGGCTCCGCTTCAAAGCCCTGGATTAAAGGGTTTAGAAAACCTGACCTCTGAGGAAAGGTTAAAAGAATTGGGCATGTTTAGTCTTGAGAAAAGAAGACTGAGGGGGAATCTGATAACAGTCCTCAAATATGTCATAGGAATAGAGCAGCGGTTCTCAAGCTGGGGTCTGCCACTCATGTCTGGGACTGCCAGCCTCACAGTCAACTCCTCCCACTACCTCCCAGTGTCTCCTGCACGCCATAGAACAGCTGTTCAGCAGCATGCAGGAGATGCTGGGAGGAAGGGGAGGAGTGGGGATGGGGGTTGGAAGCGCAAGGGGAGGGGCGGAAAGAGGTAGGGAAGAGGAGGGGCAAGAGGTGGAGTGGGGGCAGGGCCTAGGCTTGAGCACCTCTGGGGAAAATTAGGGGTCTGTGAAAAATTTTTAATCAAAAGGTGGGGTCCTCAGGTTGCTAAAGTTTGAGAACCACTGGAATAGAGTGATCAATTGTTCTCCATGACCACTGAAGATAGGACAAAGAAGTTATTGGCTTGATGGGCAGCAAAGGAGATTTAGGTTAGATATTTGGAAAAACTTTCAAACAACGAGGGTAGTAACCTCAGGAATAGACTTCCAAGGGAAGCTGTGGAACTCCATCATTAGAGCTGTTTAAGAACAGGTTAGACAAACACCTATTCAGGATGATCTAAGTTTATTTGGTGCTGCCTCACCGCAGAGGGCTAGACTTGATGATCTCTTGAGGTCCCTTCCAAACCTACAGGTCTATGATTTCTATCCCTGTTTTAAAGTTACCTTAAAGCCCAAGCATTATGTCAGCAAAGGGGAGTGGAAGAAACTAGAAGTCCTTATATGTTAATACTTGTGAAAAAGGAATCAGCCTCACTTTAAGTTTTCAAACCAACAGAAACTACTGTTGAAGTCATTCCAGATTATTCTAGGACAATAACTGAGGGTTTTGTTTATTTGGAGCGGAGTCTGATCATCTTAGTTTAGAAATGTGAATTAATTTTCTGAAATTATTTACTTTTTCAGTTTATATATTAATTCAGTATAAAACAGTCTCTCTCTTGCTCACAGGTCTTGGGTGGCAGGCCAATCCTTGCCCACAGACAACCTGCCAACCTGAAACGTATTCTCACCAGCAACTGCACACCGTACCATAGTAACTCTAGCTCAGGAACCAATCCATGCAACAAACCTCGATGCCAACTCTGCCCACATATCTACACCAGCGACACCATCACAGGACCTAACCAGATCAGCCATACCATCACTGGTTCATTCACCTGCACGTCCACCAATGTAATATACGCCATCATATGCCAGCAATGCCCCTCTGCTATGTACATCGGCCAAACTGGACAGTCACTACGGAAAAGGATAAATGGACACAAATCAGATATCAGGAATGGCAATATACAAAAACCTGTAGGAGAGCACTTCAACCTCCCTGGCCACACTATAGCAGACCTTAAGGTGGCCATCCTGCAGCAAAAAAACTTCAGGACCAGACTTCAAAGAGAAACTGCTGAGCTTCAGTTCATCTGCAAATTTGACACCATCAGCTCTGGACTAAACAAAGACTGTGAATGGCTTGCCAATTACAGAACCAGTTTCTCCTCCCTTGGTTTTCACACCTCTACTGCTAGAACAGGGCCCCATCCTCCCTGATTGAACTAACCTCGTTATCTCTAGCTTGCTTGCTAGCATATATATACCTGCCCCTGGAAATTTCCACTACCTGCGTCTGACGAAGTGGGTATTCACCCACGAAAGCTCACGCTCCAAAACGTCTGTTAGTCTATAAGGTGCCACAGGATTCTCTGCTGCTTCTCTTGCTCCAGGCATTCCTTGACATTTTAAAAATAGTTATAAAAACAACTACTCATGGAGCATAAATCATAACTCAGCAACTAAATATCTATTTCCAACCCTTATGACCTAGCACCAGAGTGCTACTAGTCTCTCTCAAATAGGGAAAAGCAAATGTGCCTTGCAGTGTGCTCCAAAAATAAAAAAAGTAGGACTCTGTTATATCAGTGGGCTCAAGTTCCAAAGCTGAAAATCCAGCAAACAGCACACTCCACCTACCCTAAACCAACCTCGATATCCACCCAACCTTAGCGTCATAACCATTCAGTGGTCTTTGGTATACATAATTATTAAAACACAAAAAACAAAAACAAAAACAAAAGATTTTACCAAATACAAGCACAGTCAACATGAAATTTTCTCAATCTTCTACTTGCTATGTGGCAATGGGTGGAGGAGAAAAGAGAATCTGTCCACCCCTAAGAACTATTGCTACAATACTTGACTGTGCTGAATACATGACTAGTTAAGAAAGTGAATTTCTTCACGGTTTTTCATTTCCTGATCATACTTAAACTGAAACGAGTTGCATAAATAGTTGTCTTATTTTCAGCAGATTATCTGCATCATCCACCTAGTGAGAGACGAACTGCTTTAATGTATCAATTATTCTGCAGATATTATGCAAAATAGACTCCAATACACACAACGGAAATATTGCAGTTGTCCAGAACACTCAAATTTAAAAATCAAAATCAGTTTCTTTAATAGTGAGATGCTGGAGTAGCACTGTATACATATGTTAAAATCTGTCATTCCCAAGACCTTTAAGATGTGAAAATATGTCCTGTGGCTGTTGTTAAATTGCATTATTCTAAAATAAAATCACTTTCTGATCAGCTCTGCATGCATTATAACACCTTGCAACTAACTGCAAATGTATTCATCAAACTAGTAGTCAATCTAATGCAATTATAGAATCATAGACTTTAAGGTCATACAACTGTCTCAGGAAGATTCATTCTGTCACAGCACTGTCCAAACAGCAAACTACGGATCAAGAATGGTCAACCACATGGATTCAAAAAGACCCTTCAAATGGCTGATACATCATAAACTGTGTTATACAGCCACTTCAGAGTATGATATGAACTTGTGCTTCACTTACAGATCCATCCCCTTCACTGGATAGGGAGGTGGGCCAAAGCTGATACAATGGGGTTGGGAGGAAGGTGAAAAATAAAGTGGGATTTGTACCAAAGTACAATTCACAGGACTGCTCAGAGGTCAAACAAGGAGTATCCCACTAGCTTATATGAAGGCCATGCTGTCCATTGTGCTCCGTTACAAAAAGGAGATTACCAAAATGTTTAAAGTCCACGTGGAAATTTAGCTGCTCCATTCTTTGTGCTCTGAGGACCTCTAGCTCAAACTCAATATTGAGGTTGCAAAATTTTGTATATTTCATTTCAGTAATGGCCACACAGCATGCAAAGGTCAACAGTGATTAACTTCCATAAACTAAAAGGAGGCAAGAGAATTAATCTATCATTTATCAAGCATTCAACTCTCTACTAGCTATGGGTTTCAGGCAATATGTAGAGAGCAGGTTACAAGATGGATGAGGAAGAGGCTTCATACCAGCAGACCTTTCACACCACAATTCAGAGCAATTAATCAGATGGGAGTATTTAAGAAAGTCAACAGAACTAAAAGTATCAGAAACAATCCAAAACATTCACCAGCCTGGGTTGAAATTTATCAGCTCAGTCAGGAAGAAAAAGAAAGTTCCTATGTAGTCTAGATTCATTAGTGACCGCAAAACAGAAAATGTCTAAATTTCTTATTTCATTAGTATTACAGCTATTGCTATGGCAGCTCAGTACTTCATTTATAAAAATTAAGATATGGAAATTACATGTCATCTGCAATTAAGGACACAAAAACTACAGCTATTGATACTTCTGTTATTAAAGCACTGGAAGCGCAAATGTAAGGAACATAACAGAAACTTTCCTAAATTTTAAAAGAACTTGAGCAGGTTCCAATGAATAACCACAAAGCTACAGTTTTAGTTGCTGAGCCTCTGAACAGTGACTTTTAAACTAGATATACTTGGATGCCAGATGAGATCTTGATATAGTAAGTAAAGGGGGAGAGGAACAGTCCACAGTGAAGACATAGATTCATAGACTCTAGGACTTCAAGGGACCTCGAGAGGTCATCGAGTCCAGTCCCCTGCCCTCATGGCAGGACCAAAAACTGTCTAGACCATCCCAGATAGACATTTATCTAACCTACTCTTAAATATCTCCAGAGATGGAGATTCCACAACTCCCCAGGCAATTTATCCCAGTGTTTAACCTAACTGTCAGGGTGGAACTTTTTCCTAATATCCAACCTAAATCTCCCCTGCTGCAGTTTAAGCCCATTGCTTCTTGTTCTATCATTAGAGGCTAAGGTGAACAAGTTTTCTCCCTCCTCCTGATGACACCCTTTTAGATACCTGAAAACTGCTATCATGTCCCCTCTCAGTCTTCTCTTTTCCAAACTAAATAAACCCAATTCTTTCAGCCTTCCTTCATAGGTCATGTTCTCAAGACCTTTAATCATTCTTGTTGCTCTTCTCTGGACCCTCTCCAATTTCTCCACATCTTTCTTGAAATGCGGTGCCCAGAACTGGACACAATACTCCAGTTGAGGCCTAACCAGCGCAGAGTAGAGCGGAAGAATGACTTCTCGTGTCTTGTTTACAACACACCTGTTAATGCATCCCAGAATCACGTTTGCTTATTTTGCAACAGTATCACACTGTTGACTCATATTTAGCTTGTGGTCCACTATGACCCCTAGATCTCTTTCTGCCATACTCCTTCCTAGACAGTCTCTTCCCATTCTGTATGTGTGAAACTGATTGTTCCTTCCTAAGTGGAGCACTTTGCATTTGTCTTTATTGAACTTCATCCGGTTTACCTCAGACCATTTCTCCAATTTGTCCAGATCATTTTGAATTTTGACCCTGTCCTCCAAAGCAGTTGCAATCCCTCCCAGTTTGGTATCGTCCGCAAACTTAATAAGCGTACTTTCTATGCCAACATCTAAGTCGTTGATGAAGATATTGAACAGAGCCGGTCCCAAAACAGACCCCTGCGGAACCCCACTTGTTATAACTTTCCAGCAGGATTGGGAGCCATTAATAACTACTCTCTGAGTACGGTTATCCAGCCAGTTATGCACCCACCTTATAGTAGCCCCATCTAAATTGTATTTGCCTAGTTTATCGATAAGGATATCATGAGAGACCGTATCAAATGCCTTACTAAAGTCTAGGTATACCACATCCATCGCTTCTCCCTAGCGGAGACTAGACCCCTGCAAATCTGTGGCTATCCGTCGACCATTTTCGCCGCTCGGATGCAGATACAAGTTTTGCTCCCATGCAGGAGTCTGGATCACACACTCACCTGAATGGAGTGGCTGTCATCTAGCCCTCAGGCTCCAGCTTGGCTCTTTGAATCACACATCAGCAGGCTGTGGTATGTGGCAATAGCCCACTGGGCATTCTGGGAGTTGCAGTCCCCCAGTTTGCTCGGATGGAGAAGGCAAACTACATCTCCCATAAGGGAGTAAGCCAAGTGACATTTTGAAAGAGGTGTGGTTATACTTCAAACTAGCGGACAGCACCAGTGGGTGCTATAAAAAAAGTGGCTGTTGCCACTGTCTGTCCCAGTGTGTGTGGTAGAGCTGCCACAGCTGCTCAGGGGTGTCCGAGCCCTGCATTGGGAGTGCAGGACTGTATCCTCCCTACCCAGAGCGGGAAAGGAGGTACGTGGGGATGGAATGGGCAGCGGGGCAGGAGGTCTCTGGGGAGAAGTTGGGGGATGTTTGGGGGCTTGGCACAGCCCTGCATCACTGGAGCACAGAGACCTGTGGAGCTGTTAGTACAGCTTTGCAAATCCATGGATATCCACGAACAATTTTTGCAGATCGCAAATCAGATGCAGATACAAATTTTTGTATCCATGCAGGTCTAGACATAACTAGAAAACAAAGGAGCCAGTCTCTCCTTAATCAGAAGCCATTTACAATGATTATCTCAACTTGATGTGTCTCTAGTTTTTCTGGGTTACTGGCCCCAGTTCCAGCCCACTCACTGCAAGCCACCAAAGATTCATCTTCAGCACACATCTGCAACACATTTCATTTATTAAGGTGAGACATTTACCTACCTAAATCTAGATGAAGGAGACACCGACTGTGTTCTAGGGATCCCTTTCTGTGCCACCAATTAGACTGAGAAAACCTCTTTGACTTTTCAGATGACTGTAAAATCTGCTTTCATTTTTGAATGTGCTTTCAATAGCCAATCATTAAATATAGTAGAATGCAATTGACCTGAGGCAAACTGATAATATGAATACCTCTAAAGACTCCTCCCAGACAAATAATTTTTCTAAAGCCTCATCAAATATACTCACTGAAAGACAGCTTTAGAAAGACTTTCTCAAATGAGTAAAAGCCAGATTTTACATTATCTGAACTGAGATGAAAAATAGCATGACTAAGAATTTCAAAAGGAATGCATGTTATGTTTGTTATTTTGTGTGTCTATGTCAAGATGGAAAAGAAAATTAACTTTTTTCTTTAAAACTTTTTCCTCGGTAAACTGGGACCTGGAAAAGCAAAGCAAAGACATCTGTATTTCAGAATATGAGCTATAAAGCAATCCTGCTAACAACAGTAGCCCAAACTGAATAGTTTATAGGACTCAAACACAGTCATTACCATTGCTCCAGATACAGAAAGAATGAGAAACATACATCATAGTCTGGTAAATGGGGAGTCCACAATACCATTAAAATTATTAACCAATGAGGAACCACTACCCAAATTGCCTGGCAGGGCAACTCCAGTGTGGATTTCACCACTGTTCCAGGTTCTTCAAACCTGAGGGCAGGCATGAGGCAATACCCTCACTACAGTCTCAGGCCTGCCCAGGGACTCTGGCTGGAAGCCAGAGACCCAATCCATTCCACTCTTCCACACATGAGAGATGAAATATGGGGAACTACATACTGCATAAGACAGGGAGGTGTACTCCTCCCCATGCCATATCATACTCAGGGCTCATGCCCAAGCAGGATGTGCAGGGACCTCACATTGGATCCTTATTAACCCACCAACTACACTGAAATCCACCACCTTGAGACATGCAATTTAACCCCCTTAAAACAGGCCTCTGGGATGCGAAGCAGAAGATGAATCCTTCCCCACCCAAGTAGTTTGCCAATTCTGGCATATGAGAAAAATCTCTTCCAGACCCCAAACCAAATTTGGCAATTAGCCTAGCCCAACATCATAAGAGATCCAGAATACAACATATGGGTGGGAAAGGACAGAATTTGGAACAGAAACCAAAACAGTTACTCACCAGTAGTCAACAGAAACAGAGCCCCCTTCCAGGTGACAGCCAACCATCCTGATGCCTGCTGTTCCATGGTAGCCAAAGTGGGCAGGATAGATGCCAGCACTGTATCTGGATGCCATGAGAGACAGCACACCACACATACAGCATGGGAGAGGAGGAAAAGATAAGAAAGCAGCAGCTCCTTCCCCCTCTATCATACACACATACAAATACACAGAGCAGGCCATTGGCAGAGCAAGGGGGAAATCTGGGGGAGTGTGCGTAACACTGTGTCAGCCACTCCCACTTGATCTATTTCCCTCTCCCTGTTTTGGAAGGGAGAGGTGTCCCCACTGCTCCAAGATCCATCAAATCACACCCTGGCTACAGAGGTGAACATTTCCTGAAGTACCTGGAAATTCCTTGGAAATCTTTGTTTGCAAACTCTCCAGGCCTGGAACTATTTCATACGGTTTGAATGGGCCATATAAGGGAGTATTGTGAGGGAGGGCACAATACCCCTAAAGAAAATGGTTACATAATCAGATTAATCACTGAATTAAGGGACATAATTAACTTTAACCTTGTCTCCCTTCAACACTGACACATGTTTGCACACACTCATGAAACTTTGCCCACAACCCTCAACACCTAAGATTACTTTAACTGAAAAGATAAACAGGGAAATTTATTTCTTGCTATATTTTTCAATTTTGACAAACAGTACTTTGGCTGTAGTTAGTTTTCCTATTTTCCTCCTGTACAACTAGTAAGGCTCTGATTAGGAAGGTATATGATTTTAAGTAGGAGTAGTTCCCCTGACTTCCATGAAACTATACGTGTGCTTACAGTTATGTGCATATGTACTTCTTGAATCACTGCGTAAGTCAATTTCTCCTGTTTGTGTTCCCTAATCTTTCACACAGGGCAGAAAACCTTTAAAAAAAATAATAATAAAGTCTCCCCTCAGCTCTCTCCTACAATACTTTCCAAGATCTTCCAACTTTTCCTCCATTCAAAAGAGGACTTGCATAGAAAGTTGCCTCTACCACATCAATAAAAATCACAGATGCAGAATCCCTACTCTTCTAATATCAAGCACAGCCTTGATTTTGGGCTTCGAGAAGAACTAATTTTTCAGTTCCCTGGTAGTTCCAAAAAAAGTAATTGGTTCAGGCTGAAACGAAATTGACATTTTTCGCTGAATGGAAAAGTCAGAATTTCATTTCATTTCAAATAAAACTCTTGGATATCAATCAAAAGACCCTATTGTATTCCTGTGAACTTGCTGTCACTTCAAACTATCTCAGTAGCTTAAAAAAAATGTTGAAATGGACAATATTAACATCAAGTGTTCGACTGCAATGCTAGATGAAATACATGACTGCAATGCCAATTCAGAACAGTACACAGCTACAAAATTTTAGCTACATTATATTAAGCTGACATGTTAACTTCATTCCATGGAGAGCATCAAATTACATTTTTAATTATCCATGGGTCAGGACTACCACATTAAGACCATACACTATGCTTGATCCACATCAGATATCCCACTGGTTAACACTTACCCAATCTTTTTTTTAGAAGATCACCGGTCTTATTTAGCCAACTGAGCCAACACCCATTTTAGTTATTTTTCACTTTCTCCAATCAACAAAATGTCACAACTTTACTGTTTAAATCTGGCTTCAGGGGATGAGAGGGAAAAACATCCTTACAATAGGCATCTTATTTACAGGTTAGTGTCTCTGAAGGTTTTTTTGTTTTTGTTTTTTTTAAATAGTTAAGTCTATTTAATGTCTTCGTAATATGATTGTAATAGTTTTGACAAGGTGCATGATAAACTGGAGAGCCAAACTCTAAAGCAACTTTATTAATTCTCACATAATGTGACAGATTTTAAAAATCCATTGCTTTCAATGATATTGCTACCTTATTTTGATTTGAAAATATCAAGCTTGTGACACTAATCTCATTTTCAGTAAGCTTTAAAGACATTTCTTGTTTCAGTAGCTGAAAAATGAAAATTTTCAAGTAAGCAGTACTGCTGAGTGAAATTCAAAGCATAAACAACTTGCTGAGAGACTCAGTAAATGAATGCACATTTGACAGAAGTGCTATTGAGGACTGTCATAAGGCTCTGCACATTTGGGGAGCGGAGAGGGAAGGGTGCCCCCAGCAAGCCAGAGCAGGCTTGATACATCCTGTCACACAGTCCTCAAGACACTCAGCTGAGCCAGACAGTCAGGGACTCCAGCCCCCTAGACAGAGCAGAGCAAACAAACAGTCTCCAGGTAGGGTCTCCAGCATGGGGTGGAAGATAGGGGAATCTGGTCCCACACTACTCCATCAGATTCCGACCCAGAGACCTGTGAAGCCAGCAACCTCCTTGTCTGGGATTCAAGTATTGGCTCCCAATACATTCCCTTGGTCACTTCCAACCCTTAAGTTCACTTCGGATCTGCCTTCTCTGGGCAGCAGCCTGGTGTCCCCACAGCCAGTGGGTTCATCATAGTGTAATCAGGAATACCCACCTCAGTAGTCTGAAGGGCTGACAGTTCTTCAGCAGGAGCCAGCAGCACACATACATCATCCTCCTCAGCCAGCTCAGACTGAGCTGACTCATCTTCCTTTTATTTGCTCCCTGCACTTGGAGCAGGTGCAACAGTAACGAGGGGGTAGGGGGTCTCTTGGGCCCAATGTGACTGGTGAACTCCCATTTGCCTGGTGTGGGGTTGATAAAATATCCTTGACATGGGTTGTATTAACTTTGCTAGATGCCTCTTGGTTAAAAGCTCTTCTACTCTGTTCTTATGGAAACAATGGATATTTGGTGAGCTAAACTGAGAGATGAGATTTTGGAACACCAACTCGTAACAGAAGGTGACTGAGCAGCCTTATGTTATATGTACCTCATTGTGTATCACTGTTGGAATTCAGTTCATATGTTGTTTTAGGGTTATATGAATTATTTTTGAAGGGGGTGGGGAGAGGAGAGAGCCAGGAGGGGCTGGAATTTTATATTGAAAGTTTTATCTGTGCAACTTTGTTTCACCTTTGTAGTTTTTATTCAATAGCATCAGCTCCATACTCAAGGTACTCAGCTATTTTCTTTCAACAAAAGCTTATTTAAAAGATGACATCAGTGACATTACTCCTCTGTTATTGCACTCTCTTTTATTGAGAGCTTCACGCTCAAAAACATCCCCCAACCCTACCCACACCCAAAAAATATTTGGAGGGCCAGTACAAACAATACATAGCACATAAGGCACATCTTTTGACTAGATGGGGGGGGTAAAATTTGAATTTTTAAAAAAATAATTTCCCAATTTCAATTAAATAGGTTTTCTTTTTAAAAATAAACCTATTTAAGAACAAAAGGATATCACCTAGTCATCAACAAGTTTAGACAGTAGGGACAAAATACTGGTTTCAAGATTGAAATTGGTATATTTATGGAGGAGATGATATGATGAGACTGCCTATAATGGCATGTAATCCATCTGTGACTGCTAGTAGCAAATATCCCCAATGGCTGAAGATGAGACACTAGACGGGGAGGACACTGAGTTACTACTGAAAATTCTTTCCCAGGTATCTGACTAGTAGGTCTTGCTGATATACCCCGGGTCCAACTGATGGCCATATTTGGAATTAGGAAAGAATTTTCTCCCAGGTCAGATTAGCAGAGACTTGCGCGGGGAGGGAGGGGGGGGCAAGGTTGCTCTCCTCTGCAGCACGGGTCACTTGCAGGTTTAAACTAGAGTAAATGGAAGATTCCCCGTAACTTGAAGTCTTTAAATCATGATTTGAGAACTTCAGTAACTCAGTCAGAGGAAAAAGAACGAGGACTACTTCTGACACCTTCGAGACGAACAAATTTATTTGGGCATAAGTTTCATGGGCTAAAACCCACTTTATCAGATGCATGCAGTGGAAAATACAGTAAGAAGATATATTTACACACAGAGACACGAAAAAATGGGTGTTGCCATATCAGCTATAACAAGACTAATCAATTAAGGTGGGCTATTATCAGCAGGAGGAAAGAAAAAAACAGGGGGCTGTCTGTCAGTGGGGATTGGCCTGTCTCCCAAGATCTGTGAGAGTGATGGATCGTTCTTCAGGATAGGTTGTAGATCCTCATAGATGCTTGGGAGCGGTTTTAGCTGGGAGCTGAAGGTGACGGCTACTGGCGTTCTGTTACTTTATTTGTTGGGCCGGTCCTGTAGTGACTTCCGGGTACTCTTCTGGCTCTGTCAATCTGTTTCTTCATTTTAGCAGGTGGGTACTGTAGTTGTAAAAATGCTTGGTAGAAATCTTGTAGGTGTTTGTCTCTGTCTGAGGGATTGGAGCAAATGCAGTTGTATCTTGGGGCTTGGCTGTAGACAATGGATCATGTGATGTGGTCTGGAAGAAAGCTGGAGGCATGTAGGTAAGTATAGCGGTCGGTAGGTTTCCAGGATAGGGTGGTGTTTATGTGACCATCGCTTATTAGCACTCTAGTGTCCAGGAAGTGGATCTCTTGTGTGGACTGGTCCAGGCTGAGGTTGATGATGGGATGGAAACTGTTGAAAGCATGGTGAAATTCCTCAACGGCTTCTTTTCTATGAATCCACATGATGAAGATGTCATCAATGTAGCCCAAGTAGAGTAGGGGTGTTAGGGGATGAGAGATGAGGAAACATTGTTCTAAGTCAGCCATAAAAATGTTGGCATACTGTGGGGCCATGCAGGTACCCACAGCAGTGCTGCTGACTTGAAGGTATACATTGTCCCCAAATGTGAAATAGTTGTGGCCTGCAATGTGCACAAGGTCGACTAGGTCAGTGGTCCCAAACTGTAACAACCTGTAAACCCCTTTCACTAAAATGTCAAGTCTCATTAACCTCCTAAAAATGAATATTTCCAGGGATTTTCTCCTTTATCTGAGTATAAATTATAGAAGTAGTGATCTGAGGAATATAATGTTTGTTTTTATGACAAGCTTATTACATACTATTTATTATTACAATACGAAAACAGCAACACTCTTCCAAAATCTCACTTTCATAGCTTGTATCACTTTGAATAAGCCTGCTATATGACAAGGCTCCTAGGTTTCATCAAGGAGTATCTGATGTGAAACAGCAGGAAGGTATTTAAGAAGCCAACTCAAAGAGTTCCTCCTACACAAGTATTGAGGTCTTGAACAGTCCAGGCAAACAACACACGTTACAACAAAGCTTAAACTTGTTCTTCATAACAATTTTTAAAACAATACTAGGTGCCTATTTAAATTTTAAAAACAGCAAAAAATATCCACCTCCCTTTCCATTTCTTATAAGGAGTCGAAGTTTAAATCTCCTCAGTCTGATAGATATGCTTTCTTTGATCTTCTTAGCTCTTGGAAGTCCAGGGGCTCCGGACTGCTGGCCCCATGATGCCTGGGGTCCCTAGAGACAGCTCTGTACGACATTAGACTCATAGACTCGTAGGTCAGAAGGGACCAATACGATCATCTAGTCTGACCTCCTGAACAAAGCAGGCCACAGAACCCTACCCCATCCACTTTTATAACAACCCCTAACCCATGACTGAGTTATTGAAGTCCTAAAAATTGTGGTTTGAAGACCTCAAGCTGCAGAGAATCCACCAGCAAGTGACCCATGCCCCACGCTGCAGAGGAAGG
>NC_133771.1:30236120-30374800 GCF_003597395.2 Chelonoidis abingdonii | reverse complement strand
GGGCTCATACTTGGTGTTGCCTCCATTGACTCCTCCCCTCCTTCTGCAGGACTAGCCGCTCGTCTCTTTTTCCTTGCCCTCTCTCCTTCAGCGAGCACCTGCTGTGCTCCATCTTCATTTTCCAAATCAGACAACCTATCGTAAAGCTTAAAAACTTCTTATAATCTCTTAAAATCATTTAAGTAAAAAACGCCCAACAACATGCTGAAATTAAGATGAGAAGAATTCAGGACGAGGATAACGAGGTATACCTGAAACTTATAACACGGGCACACAGTGCTCCATTGATATATCTTTTGGCCACAGACTTAGGCACTCCAGGAATAAAGGAAAATGTTGCTGAAATTATAAAATAGTTAACTACTAGGTTAATATTGTAGTTAAGTTCCTGAAAAATGTGACTTTAAGCGAAATGATGTTAAGCGAATCCAATTTCCCCGTAAGAATTAATGTAAATGGGGGGAGGGGGAGGGTTAAGTACCAGTTCCAGGGAATTTTTTTTCACCAGACAAAAGACTCTCTCTCTCTCTCTTTACATATATACACATATACATACATACATACATACATACACACACACACACACACACACACACACACAGAGTATAAGTTTTAAACAAAATTTAATACTGTACACAGCAATGATGATTGTGAAACTTTGTTGAGGTGGTGAGGTCAGAGGATGGAAGAGGGTGTAAGGAATGCCTTACTTCTAAATAATGAACTAGATTTTGGCTGAACCCTCAAGGGTTAACCCATTGTTGTCAATGTTGCTTCACACTCTACAAGGCAGCATGACTGGACGGAGGGGAGACAGCACGGCAGACAGAGACAGAGACATACACCCTCTGTGAGAGGGAGAGATGCACATTGCCCTTTTAAGTACGCTGACTTCACTCTGAGTCAGTGGTTCCCAAACTGGGTTCATGAACCCCTGGGGATTCTCAAAATGTTGCGGGGAGTTCTCGGGAAAAAATTCCCTAATGGCGGATAGAGCTGTCCGTAGGGACCCTGGGCAGCATGGGGTCAGCAGCGCAGAGCTCCTGGACTTCCAAGAGCTTATTCAAAGTTACACAAGCTACGAAAGTGAGAGCTTGGAAGTATGTTGCCATTTTCATAATGTAATAAAAATACTGTCACGATAAATGACAATTAATAATAAAAAATGTGTAATAAGCATGTCATAAAAACAACATTTATGTTTCCAAGATCATTGCTTTTATAATTTATACCCAGTCAAGGAGAACATCCCTGCAATTATTAATTTTTAGGAGGGGGTCCACAAGACTTGACATTTTAGTGAAAGGGGTTCACAGGTTGTTAAAGTTTGGGAACCACTGCTCTAAGTAAACTGCCTTGTTGAGTAGATCAACAAGTTGAAACAACAGCTGCTCCCAAGAAGCTCCCTCCATCCTGAGCCCTGTTCTGTCATCCCCCTCACCATGGAGATGGGGTAAGTGGGGTACAGGAGCAGGATACCCTGACATTAGCCTCCCTCTCTCCCCCAGCTGCACAGTAAGCAGGAGGCTCCTAGGAGCAGCTCCAAGGCAGAATGCAGGAGCAGCACATGGCAGTGGAGGGAGGGACCTGCTGACCAAGCAGGCGACCGATGTAATAAGGGAGCATTGCACAATTTTAAATGAGCATGTTCCCTAACTGATTAGCAACTAACAATGAAACAACATTAACCGGGACAACTTTAAGTGAGGAGTTACTGCACTTCAGTAACAACCACTTTTCTTTAGTTTCAATTAAGAAAGGATGATCAAAACTAGTTCTCAACCAACATGGCCACTGAATTCAGTGGCTGATTGTTTTGAGCTATTTATTCAAGACTGGCCTATCTTGATAACAGTTTTTGTAGAAAATCCTGACAAAATAAATGCAATTATCATAGCCAAAGCAGTCAACATTGGACTGAGGAGAAACAGATGACATTCTGAAAATACTGTGAATTATTTCTACAGCTTTGTACAACCTGCAAGAGAAGAACAAGAAGCTGCTCTGCTGCTGATGCTGCTGAAATTTTAAAAGAACCTCAAGACACACTGGAGAAGTATCCAAAAACAAAGTTAAACTGCTGGCAGTGAAGAAATGGATGGATCAAGCACTTAGTCCACCTCATTTACTTGTCAATCTTCTCAAAACAAACTGCCAGGGTAGACATCTGACTGCTGAAAAGGATACTGTTATGTCAGGAACATCAAAATCAGACATCAACCGTGCCAACCATAATAAATTGAAGGGTTAAAGGGTGACTCATTCAAGCAGGATATGTTTTTGCTGCTGAAGTTTTAAAAGAAAATCAAACCATTGAAATGAGGGAAGTCCCTGATTAAGCTCCTGGAACAACTTTTGACAGCAGAAGCCTCTTGTGCAGGTGATAAGAGAATATTTTCTTTATTTGGACTAGTGTGACACCCTGACACCCCAATATTCAACACCGTCATGTTATTAGGATATGTTTTGTACAAAGTATGCCTTGTGAGATATCAGTCTAAAAGACCTGATCTGCTAGACATTAATATCTCATTGGACTGTGTTATCGTCGTATGTGAACTTATGAAGGTGTGTGTGTGTGTGTGTGATGTGTGTGTGTGTGTGTGTGTGTGTGTGTGTGTGTGTGTGTGTGTGTGTGTGTGTGTGTGTGTGTTACTGAAACATGCTGCGAGGTTGAAGGCAACCACAAACAGCCTTTTAGGTGCATTAGTAAAAAGGCCAAACAATGCTAATGGCATATTGAGGAAATACACACAAGGATTACCCCAGGAACTGTGTACAACAGAAACCTCTCAGAGATAACACTACACAGTAGGAACTGTTTGACCCAGATCACATCAAAAGAGCTTTCCAGCAAGTGGGAAGAAGATATAAAAGGGGGACCTCACTCTCCCTGCAAGAACACACCTGGAAACACCTGAGGGTGGGAAGTGATGGTCCCAGCCTGTGTATGAAAACCTGGGAAAGCCAAGGCAACTTGTGCCTTAAGAGTCTGCCAGCCTGTTTAGCACTCAGGGTGAGAATTTGCTAATTTATATCCTACCTATTTAGTGTATTAAGCTCAGTTTGCAGTTTTGTTTATTTTCTAAGGTAATCTGCTTTGATCAGTGGGCTATCCCTTATAATCACTTAAAATCTACCTCTTGTACTTAATAAACTTGTTTTTGTTTTAAATTCAGTTTGTGTAATTCATAACTGGGGGGGCGGAGGAAGCTCTGCATCTCTCTCCACAGTGAAGGAGAGGGCGAATTTCAATTAGCTCACACTCTATAGTTCTGGTGCAGGGGAAGACAATACAATTTTGGGTTTACTCTCCAGCGGGGGAGTGCACTTGAGTGCTGGGCAATTCCTTGGCTGAAAGCCTTCCCATGAAAGTACTGATCTCAGTATCTGTCTCTCTGCAGTTGGGTGTGTCCCTACCTGTGCGTGCACTAGAGGAGGTTTGAGAACCTGGCACAGCAGGACATGGTGAGGGAGCCCAGGCTGGTGGAACGGGCAGGCTCAGTGGGACTCCAGTACATCAGGTGGCACCCCAGGGGGGTGCAGGGGGCACAACCCGACAACTAGTTCATCCAAAGTTGAGAAACTGAGTGGGAGGAGAAACAGCAGAAAACGTTTTTTCCTCTTCTGATCTATGAAAAAAAGTGAGGTGGGAGAGGATGAAATCTGCTAGTTGTAGAAACTTGAAGAATATGATGGCCAGAAACAATTAGTTCAATTCATTAACTACAGTTAATATGGACCTATTGGGAGAAAGCAGCCTCAGCTGTGGCCAGGTCCCAATCAGGCCCAGCTGGCCCCTATAAAAGACTGTGAGCCAGGAACCCAAACAGTCTCCCTCTGGCTGTACAGGGAGAAGGGCCTGGCTGCAGGGAGCTAGACATAGGGTACCAGAGTGGAGCAGGGCTGGGGAAAGGCAGAGGAGCTGGGGAGCTCCTGCCTGGAAAGCCCCAGACTGCGGCCTAGGGTAAGGCCAACAGGTACTGGGGGTTGCAGGGGGCAGCCCAGGGGTAGAAAAAGGCAGCTTGTCCAAACCCCTTTGCCTATGATGAGTGGCTGATACTGCAGTCTGCTCCAGTGAATGGGGGCTAGATGGAGACTGGGCAGTAGCCAAAACTGAGGCAAAGTGGAAATAGTGGGTTGGGGGTTCCCCAGGGAAGGGATACCCAGATTGGTGGGGTACTGCCAGGGGGCAGCACCCCAGTTAAAAGGGCACCAGGGTCCAGGGAGGAACACGGGGGGCCAAGAGGACAGGCGGATCACCGGCCTGCAGAGGGCGCTCCTGGCTGGAAGTGAGCTAATTCCCAAGGATGACCAGCAGGAGGCGCCCGCAGGGGTGAGTCCGCTCCTCTACAACCATCCTGGCCACCATGGATATAGAAGCTCCTTACAACAATATTCCACACGAGGATGCACTACAAGCTGTCAGGAACAGTATCCCTGATGAGGCCACAGCACACCTAGTGGCTGAGTTTTGTGACTTTGTCCTTATCCACAACCATTTCAGATTTGAGGACAACTTATACCTTCAAGTCAACGGAACTATTATGGGTACCTGCATGGCCCCATAGTATGCCAATATTTTTATGGCTGACTTAAAACAATGCTTCCTCAGCTCTCGTCCCCTAGCACCCCTCCTCTACTTACGCTACATTAATGATATCTTCAACACATGGATCCACAGGAAGGAGGCCCTTGAAGAATTCCACCTGGATTTCAACAATTTCCACCCCACCATCAACTTCAGCCTGGACCAGTCCACACAAGAGATCCACTTCCCGGACACTATAGTGATGGTCACATAACACCATCCTATACCGGAAACCTACTGACCGCTATACTTACCTACATGCCTTCAGCTTCCATCCCGGGCACATCAAACAATCCATTGTCTACAGCCAAGCTCTAAGATACAACTGCATTTGTCCCAATCCCTCAGACAAAGACAAACACCTACAAGATCTCTATCAAGCATTCTTACAACTACAATATCCACTTGGGGAAGTGAGGAAACAGATTGACAGAGTGAGACAGGTACGCAGAAGTCACCTATTACAGGACAGGGCCAACAAAGGAAATAACAGAACACCACTGGCCAACACGTATAACCCCTAGCTCAAACCTCTCAAGTGCATCATAGTCTACAGACTATCCTGGAAAACGGCTCCCACTCTCACAGGCCAATCCTCGCTTACAGATAACCCCCCCAACTTGAAGCAAATACTCACCATCAACTACACACCACACCACAGAAACACTAACCCAGGAACCAATCCCTGTAACAATCCCAGTTGCCTTCTCTGTCCCCATATCTGCTCTTAACACCACCATCATAGGACCCAACCACACCAGCCATACCTGCACATCTACTACGGCTCATTCACCTGCACATCTGCTGTTGTGATATATGCCATCGTGTGCCAGCAATGCCCCTCTGGCATGTACATTGGCCAAACCAGACAGTCTCTACGCAAAAGAATAAATGGACACAAATCAGACATCAAGAATTATAACGTTCAAAAATCAGTCAGAGAACACTTCAGTCTCCCTGGACACTCAACAACAGATTTAAAAGTAGCCATTCTTCAACAAAAAAAACTTCAAAAACAGACTTCAAAGAGAAACTGCTGAGCTACAATTCATTTGCAAACTTAACACCATCAATTTGGTCTTGAATAGGGACTAGAAGTTGCTGGGTCACTACAAAAGCAATTTTCCCTCTCTTGGTATTGATACTTCCTCCTCAATTATTGAGTGTGGACCACATCCACCCTGACTGAATTGGCCTTCAACATTGGTTCTCGACTTGTAAGGTAACTCCCTTCTCTTCCTGTGCCAATATATATTTATGTCTGTATCTGTAATTTTCACTCCATGCATCTGAAGAAGTGAGGTTTATTTATTTATTTACCTACAAGAGCGTATGCCCAAATAAATCTGTTAGTCTTTAAAGTGCCACCGGACTCCTCATTGCTTCTGTGGATACAGATTAACAGAGCTACCCCTCTGATACTTTGTTTACCGTGACCATCCGCAGGCACGGCCGCCCACAGCAACCAGTGGCCACGGTTCATCGTTTCCGGACAATGGGAGCTACGGGTGGTCGTGCCTGCAGATGGTCAGTGTAAACAAACTGTCTCACGGCCTGCCAGAGGATTACCCTGATGGGCCACAGGTTGCCCACCACTGTGTTACACCCTGGGTCCAGGACATCTGCTCCACCTTTAGTTTTCCCTCATATAGCATGACATAGATGTACTATATAGGGATGTAAAAGGTTAAAACGGTTAAATCGGTAAGCATTAGGTTTACCGTTAACTGGACCTTAGCCATTAACCCCGGCCAGGCCAGCCAAAGCAGATCTGGCCACGTCAGGCTGGGCCAGCCAGAAAGACCCCAGCCCGGGGCGTGCCCAGCTGGGTGGCTGGAGTGGTCCCAGCCCCAGCAGTACCCCAGCCCCTGCAGTCCCGCACCAGTGTGACGGAGGAACCCCAGCCACGCCAGGCCCGTCAAGGGAACCGTGGTTAACGATTAACCATTTAAACAATTTTAATCGTTTAACCGGTTAACTGTTTTAACTGATATTTACTATAGTAATCTCAACTGCAACCAAAGAACTGAGAAACAAAGTGAGGAAATCCAGTGAAACAGCATGAATGTAGTCCCAAGGTCTAGAGAAGAAAAATTGTTTATTTCAAAATAGTGATAAGGAAGAGGAGGGATCCACTGACTCTTACATAATTACATGAAAACAAAACGTCCAAACTTTAAGACCCAAACTTCAGGAAAACAATTAAAGCATACACTTTTATTGGATAATAGGTCTCAGTTGTTGCTTCTCAACTGCTGTTTAAATTACTCCTTCATGCTCTAAACAGTGGCAAGGAAGATAAAAAAAACAGAAATTGTATAAAATATCTATTATTAAATGAATAGCTATTAGAAGCATCACACAAATCAAGAAGATGACATATACCAAAAGGTCACATCTTTGCATATAGTAAATTTTGCCACCAACTGCTGTCTAAATTCCCAATCCTGCAAACAAACACACAAGTATGTGCCTGACTTTAAATATATGAGTAGCCCCAATGAAGTAGACAGGACTACTTTCATGGTTAAAGTTAAGCATACTTGCAAGTCAAGCATATTTGCAAGTGTCTGCAGGACTAAGGATACTTAGACAGGAATTTGTAATGAGAAATATGGTAGAACCCACAGAGAAGCAATAGGAAGCGCCTGTATGACAGAATGAACCGCTTCTCCTCCACACACTTTTTTAAAATGTTTTTCAAGCTCATATTCTAAAATGGACACAGAATGAAAGTTTAGGGAACACATAGAAAGTAGAATATTTTATATTTGTTCCTATTTTTACATTGATGTTTGTTTTTAAAAAGTAACATTTATTAAAAAGAATTTGTTAAACTCCTTGAATTTTCTTAGTATACATATTTCTGAGAATGACTATTTTCTTTGGTATGTCTGACCACAAGATCCTGTATCTATAGACAGTGAAGCTTTGTCATCTCATGAACTCTGATACTTCAGAAATATTTTGTCTTTGTATTTTTATCTGTGTGTTTTTTTTATTAAAACGGTGCTCAGAATTGCTTGATGTTTAATGCCAAGCTACAAATAGGAAATAAATTAATGTAAAACAGATTGCGGTACAACTGAAAAAGCTCTCTAATTTCCTCTATACAGCATACTTTGGAAAGATTATTAAAGTGAAGAATTGAGAGTACCAGTTCCACTTTAGCTTTAGTAAATGCTTCATTACATTTCCCACCACCGCTGCTTAAAAAGACAAACGATAGCACTGAGGTAACCAAAATATTCCCTTAATTTAAATATTCTATCCACTCAAAATGGACTATTCTTTTACCATCCATAAAAAAGTAATTCAAACACCATATCTAAAAGTGAATTTTCAATAAAACATTGGAAATAGTTATAATCAGACTTGCGGTTTTTTGGTATGTGTATCCATCTTTCCCTTTAAGGGCCTAGAAATAGGCTCTCTCATTTGCGTCTTTGAATTCTAAATCAGTACTCACTATAACAGCATTGCTGTAGATGGTCCTGCACTGGAATGAAATGGAGCTAATACTGGTGCATCCTCATGCAGAATACCAAACCAAGCTGCAATGGAATTAGCCCCATTTTCTGCTAGTGCAATGTGCCTACATTAGGGGGTCTACACTGGTCTAACTGTACCAAAGTAACACCAGTGTGAATTTCCTTAAGGTAGACTGGACCTAAGGCTATGGTTACACTGGCGCTTTACAACACTGCAACTTTCTCGCTCAGCGGTGTGAAAAAACACCCCCCTGAGCGCAGCAAGTTACAGAGCTGTAAAGCACCAGTGTAAACAGTGCCCCAGTGCTGGGAGTCGTGCTCCCAGCGCTGTAAGCTAATCCCCTCGTGGAGGTGGAGCACCTGCAGCGCTGGGAGAGCTCTCTCCCAGCGCTAGCACCACGACCACACTCGCAGCGCAGCTCCCATGGCAGCGCTTTCAAGTTTTGAGCGTAGCCACAGCCGAATATTAGACACAGCATATCATACAGTGGGGTAGCATTTCAAATTATAATGCCAATGTTTTTACGTTTACTATCATGTTCTTTAAATGTGCACAAGCATCTCTTTTCCATTTCAAATAGTCTCTTTACCTGAATCGACTCCATTATTTCCCACCCCAAAAGAAAGACAAATAGTAAGAAGGATGAGTGATGTAAATCTGCAAAAGTTGACTGAGGTCTTGGGCAGCAGTAGGGTTTTTTGGGAGATAATGCTGCCTGCTTCTTATTTACAATATCAATGAAAGTGAGAACAGGCTTTCACATGGCACTTTTGTAGCCAGTGTTGCAAGGTATTTACATGCCAGCTATACTAAATATTCATATGTTCCTTCATGCTTTAGCTACCATTCCAGAGCACACGCTTCCATGCTGATGATGCTTATTAAAAAAAATAATGTGTTAATTATATTTGTGACTGAACTCCTTGGGGAGAATTGTATGTCTCCTGCTCGGTGGTTTTACTTGCATGACGACCCAGGACATGTTGTTTAAGTACACCTTAATTATAGATTAGATCAGTGGGCGCCAGACGAAGGACCATGGTGGCAGTCAAGCATCCGCTGAAATGCCGCTGAATTTCGATGGCGACACCTCTCAATGATGTCGCTTGTTGGCGGCAAGCGGCATCATCGAGAGGCGTTGCTGCCGAAATGCCACCAAATTTCAGCGGCATTTCAGCGGATGCTCGACCACTGGCCAGGACACAAGTGCATGGCGCCCGCAGGCACCGCATTGGGGACCCCTGGATTAGACAAATAAGGTACTAATGTGATTTCTAAATATAGCTACATCACTCAACCCAAGGTTTAAAAATCTGAACTGCCTTCCAAAATCTGAGATGAATAAAGTGTGGAACATGCAGAAACTACATAACTCAAACCACCAAAACACAAAACCAAGCTTCTGTTGGTGGCATCTGACTCAGATGATGAAAATGAACATGCGTCAGTGTGCATTGAAGTATGTCCTCTGGAATGCTGGCCAAAGCATGAAGGGGCATATGAATGTTTAACATAGCTGGCATGTAAATATTTTGCAATACTGGCTACAAAAGTGCCATGCAAACGCCTGGTCTCACTTTCACTGACATTGTAAATAAGAAGCGAGCAACATTATCTCCCATAAATGTAAACATACTTGTTTTTCTTAGCGATTGGCTGAACAAGGAGGAGGACTGAGTGGACTTGGCAGCCTCTAAAGTTTTACATTGTTTTGGTTTTGAGGGTAGTTATATAAAAAAATTCTACATTTGTAAGTTGTACTTTCACGATAAAGAGATTGCACTACAGTACTTGCATGAGGTGAACTGAAAACTATTGTTTCATTTATCTTTTTTACAGTACAAATATCTGTAATAAAAAATATAAAGTGAGCATTGCACTTTGTATTGTGTTGTAATTGAAATCAATTTATTTGAAAATGTAGAAAACATCCAAAAATATTTAAATAATGGCATTCTATTAACAGTGCAATTAAAACTGTGATTAATCGCAATTATTATTTTTAATCTCATGATTAATCACGATTAATTTTTTAATAATTTGAGAGCCTTAGTATATAGGCATCTTTAATATCCCTAAAATTTAGGTGCTACCTGTAACACTAGTAGTTTAAAAACCAGAACAGGAGAAACATTTAGAGTGATTTAACAAATATTTTTATAACAAGTCTGAGGATTTCCAAACTCAGTTTCATGCACACAAATTTTGTAAGGGCTTTTTCAGAATTCCTCTGAAATACTAAACTTCTTTTAAAAAAAACTTGAAAACCTTCTGTAATACTTTTTTGAGAAGCAAGTACATTTTCTCAACGTTGTATGTACTTTTAATAAATTGGCATTTATACCAAAAATGAAACACTCATCTTTACCAAAATATACTAGCCTCCCAAAAGAGATTCAGTAGAAGTTGGCAATGACTATTTATCAAGAATAATAAGAAGGGCTTCAACATATTAATTTTTTTAAGTCATGAACCTAACTGTTGTTTCTCTCCTAAATTTGTAAGGCATTAAGCCACAAAGTAGCCAATCTGGTCCATTACAAAAATAAAAACTTGCATATACATACAGTGGAGCTTTTGGTCTATATTCTTCTGCATTCATATACCTTGTCTGTTTTCAAAGATGTGTGCTCATGACTATACGCCCAATCAGATTGACAGTTCCGTTCATCATCTGGGTTCTATGCCTTTGATAGAATCTATATTGCTTCCTTACGTAGGCTTGGAGATCTCACGCACACCTTTTTTTGTATATGACATAGCACATTTTCTGTTCTTGTGAGCATGTATTATTTCCTTTTAAGGTACTGGACATGTTTTAGAATTAGTCCAATTGCTCTCTGCTCCAACTAGTTTATACTGCTTCAGTATTCACTTCTGCTCCACTGTCCCAGAGTCATTTGACACAAGTAAGCTTCTGTCTGCAATTAATCAGCCCTTTCTAGTTCTAGGAGTCATCTCTGCAAAAAGGGTTTTATATACACCTCCACTCTAAGGATGCTCTTAAATCTCAAGCTAGTATTTTCATTCGTGTCTAGGATCTAGGATAAACTGTTCCAGAGAGATAGCAGGAAATTCTGAAGGCCCTTTGTACAGCTCATATGAAAAGATTCTCATAGACAAGCATTTTCAGGAACTTGATAAGAAGTTCTACAGGTTGTGCATAGAATTCCAAGGCCACAAGGGACCATTCTGATTAACTAGTCCAGCGGTTCTGAACCCACGGCCCACAGGCTTCATGCAACCCAATTAGCACATAACTGTAGCCCAGCTATGTGTTAAAGGCTGCCAGGCCACGGGGCTCAGCATGCCCAGCCCAAATGGGGTCAGGGGTTTGGGCTGCAGGCCAATTCCACAGGGTCTAGGGCTGCCGGTCAGCCCCGTGTGGGGGGATTCCAGGGCTGTTGACCAGCCCCATGGGGTTAAGGTCCAGACTGCCACCCGGCTGCACAACCAGATCCCGGTTCGGGGCTGCTGATGCCCCGCCCAGGGCTCTGCTCCTGGTCCCACTCTGTGGAGGGGTCTCTGGACGGGAAAAACTGGGCATAGGGGTCTTTGAGGGGCAATGGGGGGGCACGCTGTGGTTCTCAACCTGTGGCCCAGGTAACACATTTTGGGCCCACAATGACAAATAGGTTGAGAACCATTGATTTAGTCTGATCTATTGCATAACACAGGCCATAGAACTTCACCAAAATAATTCCTAGAACATATATTTTACAAAAATATCCAACCTTGATTTTAAAATGCCCAGTGATGGAGAATCCACCACAACCCTAGATAAGGTGTCCCAATGGTTAATTATCCTCACTGTTGAAAACTCACATCTTATTTCCAGACTGATTTTGTCTAGCTTCAACTTCCAGCCACTGGATCATTTTACAACTTTGTCTACTAGACTGAAGATCCCATTATCAAATATGTTTACCCCATGTATGTATCTACAGACTGTGATCATCACCCCTTAAACCTCTTTATTAAGCTAAACAGATTGAGCTCCTTGGAAATGTCCACAATGCATATTAAAAAAAAAAAAACATGACACTGAGTCTCACAGACCAGATCGACTCATGCTCAGGTTGCGGGGCTAAAAATTGCAGTGTAGACATTTGGGCTCCAATTGGAGCCTGGGATCTGAGGACCCATCCCCTCATGGCGTTTCAGAGCCCAGGCTCCAGCCCAAACCCAAACATCTATTCTGCAATTTTTAGCCCCACAACTTGAGCTAAAGTCAGCTGACCCAGGCCAGCTGCAGCCATGCCACAGCTGTTATTGCACTGTAGATATGTACTTTGAGTCTATCACTACAAGGCACTTTCTTTAATCTTTTAATCATTTTCATGGCTGATCTCAGAATTTTCTCCAATTTATCAACATCCTTCTTGAATTGTGGACACCAGAACTGAACACAATATTCCAGCACAAGTCCCACCAGTGCCAAATACAGAGGTAAAATAACTTTTCTCCTCCTACAGATTCCCCTGTTTATGCATTCAACAATCACATTAACCCTTTTGGCCACAGCACCACACAGGAAGCTCATGTTCAGCTGATTATCCACCACAACCTTCAAATCTTTTTTCGAAGTCACAGCTTCCCAGGATAAAGTCCCTGATCCTATAAGTATGGCCTACATTCTTTGTTCCTACATCATATACATTTAGCTGTATTAAAATGCATATTGTTTGCTTGCACTCAGTTTACCAAGTGATCCAGATCACTCTGTATCAGTGACCTGTCCTCTTCATCATTTATCACTCCCACAATTTTTGGGCCATCTGCAAACACTATCAGCAATAATTTTATGTTTTCATAAAGTTCATTGCTAAAAATGTTCAATAGTGTAGGGCGAAGAACCAATCCCTATGGGATGCCCTTAGAAATAGACCCACTCAGTGATGATTCCCTGTTTACAATTACACATTGAGACCTATCAGTCACCAACTTTTAATCCATTTACTATGACCTGTTAACTGTATACTGTTCTAGGTTTTTTAATCAAAACTTCATGCAGTAACAAGTCAAATGCCTTATAGACGTCTAACTAGATTACATTAACACAATTAACTTTATTAAACAAACTTGTAATCTCATTAGAAAAAGATAGTAGACTTCTACAGTTTAATGTATCTTCAATCATCTTTCTTGAGATAAAGATACAACAAGGAAAGGCATTCTAGCACTGCAGGTTGTGAGCTAGGGTGATGTTTTGAAGGTTTTAGTACTGGACTGAAGAACTGCCAACAAAAACTCATCTCAGTTATTAGATTATTCATAAAGGGACATGTATATATGCCTTTAATGGGACACAGTCAAGTTTTAAAAAAAATAAAATCACACTTTTGTCTAAAATTTACTTTACTTATTGTTATAAGTAATTCCTAAAGTTATCATAACTAATGGCAAATAAAGAAAACATTTTTTTCATTTTGTTTACTTTGTGTTTCTCCCTTCATAGTCAATTTCATCTGTTGATTTTGTGGGTTTTTTCACAGGGAAACTGTGATATAAGGAATATGTATCTTTAAATGGAAAAAAAATGTGATTGTAAAAGCAAAAAATAAAAGGCAGGAATGGAGAGACAGATGTAGAATCTGAAATTACTTTAATTGACAAAAAAAGGTTTAGATGTCAAGCTGTGTCCCTTTAAGAGCAAAATATTAGCATTCCCAGGGAAAAATACAATCACATCTAAACTTCTTTTTATTTTGGCCATAGCTGCTCTGTAGTAGGCAAAGACTTATTCGCCTGTCCACAGGCAAGCGGATCAGTTCCCAAAAAGGCACAGGAATCAATTTATTCAAGTGTGTGGTTGAGTACCAGAGCTCCTACATTTAAAGAGCAAACTCATTTGCATCGCGTACACTGTGGTTAGTCCATGTGCATCCAACTGGCTATTTAAGGATATAAGAATGCAGACATATCTCCTGAAATGAGCATGGCTTAGTCTCCTATGGACCATCCTTCAGTTTATCCCAGTTTCTAGGTTTTTCCCCCCCTCAGTCTCCATTCATGCTGAGCAACAGGCCAAATAAAGCATATCTGGAGCCTCTATGAAATCATCACTGCTACTATCCCCCTCACCCAATTCCAAGACTCAAAAATTCAGTATGCAACTATCTTTACTTCACCCGCCTCAAAACTTCCCTGCCATGCCAGATGTGAAAGACCACAACTGGAGTATTTCTGGAAAGAGTTAAGGTATCAGTGAACGGAGATAACTGGGTTTCCTTTAAAACAGGAAGACTCTGTTTGTACTCCATTTCCCCAGAAGGCTCAAGTACTGATACAGAGTTTTCAATTAACTCAAAGGAGCTCACATGCCCCATTACAGAGCAATGGAATATGACCAGTTTTCTAGCATTTCAGGCTCTTCCTGGTGAAGTGATGCCTTCCTGAGCTGAGGCTCCCTGCAGCTGCATATTCAGCAGCACTGCCTAGCCACCACAGGTTCCTTGTAAATACCAAACAGGAATAGACACAATACTACCTTTCATTGAGAATGTATACACAATTAGCCAAGTGTAACTCATCATCCCAGGAAGTAGAATTGAGGAGGAATTTAGCAAAGAAATAGGACAGGTACATAATCCTTCATCTTTTCCTATCATTCAGTGATGTTTCCAAAGTAACTGATATAACACGCCAGTTCTCGGTTTTGTTTTTGAGGCTATGGCTATACTAGAGACCTTAAAATGGTGCAGCTCCAATGTAGCTGCTCTAAGCCACTGGGAGAGAGCTCTCTCATTGGTTTAACTACTCCAGCCCCTGTGAGCTACAGTAGCTATGTCAGCGGGAGAAGTTCTCCCGCCAACATAACACTGTCCACACCTGTGCTTATGTTGGTGTAACTTATGTTGCTCAGAAGGGTGTTTTATTCACACTCCTGAACAACATAAGTTATGTCAACATATGTTGTAGTATAGACATAGCCTTAGCATGCTGTGAGTCAGAATTTTAAATGCAAAATCAAATCAGCAATTTGTCCTTGAGGTAAGGACAAAGAAACCAACTTCATATTTAACCAAAGTAATTATTTCTGGCAATCAATGAAATGGGGCAATTTTTTGTGGGGGGGGGGGAAGAGGGATCAGATAATATAAGAGCCACACTTACATTTATTAAGAACTGAGCAAACTTTTGGGAAAGGGGGAGCCTATACAGGAAGGATGGGCTCCATCAAAACCAAAGTGGAACCGGTTTGCGGGCATGTAAAATTAAGAAGGTCATAGATCAGTTTTTAAATTAAGGGCTGGGGAGAGAGAAAAGCCAACAGGTGCAGAGGAGCAAGTGGTTCAGATAGAGACATCTCTTAGGGGAAGATCTATTAATGGAGATTCTCTATATTCTAATAAGGAGGAGAAGATGGAACATGATAAAATACGGGAAGGATCTGATGAGAAACAGTCAAATGAAAAGGAGTTCCATCCACATAACATTACATGTTATTACATCACATAATGGCAAACAGCTAAAGAGTGACAATTTTTTTAAGTGCTCATATACACAAATGCTATAAGTCCAAATACTAAGACAGCTGAACTTGAATGCCTCATATTAAATAAAGGATATTGATAATATAGGCATCACAGAAACTTGGTGGAATGAGGATAATCAATGGGACAGCAAATACTAGGGTACAAAATATATCAGAAGAACAGAATAGGTCATGCTGGTGAAAGAGTAGCACTATATGTCAAAGAAAGTGTAGAATCAAATGATGAAGTAAAAACCTTAAATGAAACAAACTGTACCACAGAATCTCTACAGGTAGCAATGCCATGCTTGAATACTAAGAACATAGCAGCAGGGATATACTACCGACTACCTGAATAGGATGGTGACAGTGACTGTGAAATGCTCAGGAAGATTAGAGAGGCTATACAAAAAACAAAAAAACAAAAAACCCTCAATAATAATGAGGGATTTCAACTATCCCCACATTGACTGAGTATATGTCACCTCGGGATGGGATGCAGAGTTAAAGTTTCTTGACACCTTAAATGATGCTTCTTGGAGCAGACCCTCTAAGCTGCGCAGCTACACAGCAGGGTCTCAAGGGCCACGCAGGTGGGGAGAGGCACCTCTGCTCCAGCCCCAGAGCTGCTGCAACCAGAGAGATGCGTCTCCCCACTGGCCCCAGAGCTTCCCCAGCAGGGAGAGGTGCCTCTCCCCCACCCCCAAGCTGCAGCAGTGAAAGAGGTCTGGGGGGGGAGTCCTCTCTCCCCATCGCAGTCCCTGGATGTTGTGAAGGCCAAGACTATAACAGGGATAAAAAACTAGATAAATTCATGGAGGATAGATCCATCAATGGCTATTAGCCAGGATGGGCAAGGATGCAGAACCATGCTCTGAAGGGTCCTCAGCCTCTGTTTGCCAGAAGCAGGGAATGGACAACACATGATGGATCGCTTGATGATCGCTTGATGATCACCTGTTCTGTTTATTCCCTCTGAAGTACTGGGCATTGGCCACTGTCAGAAGACACGATACTGGGCTAGATGTACCACTGGGTCTGACCCTATATGGCCATTCTTATGTTCAAAATTCTTTAAATAAAAAGCTTCCTGGTCTTCCTTTTCCGTATCAAAAACGTCTGTTGCCAGGAGATTGCCCTCTCTTTTTTCCTGCCTCTCTCAGCCAGTAAAAACCCAGAAGGTACCACAAGCTAGTTAACTCTTGTTGAAATCGTCTACACCAGAAGTTTGTCAAACTGTGCCATACAAATCACCAGTGGATTGTGACCTGGCTGAAAGCATAGTATCAGGAGAAGTATCCATCACAATTATGCTGATACACCAAATAATTTTGTGATTTAGACATGGTCCACTACGTCAAACTTTTAACTACTGCCCTAAACTGCAATACGTATTTTTAAAACAAAATAATTAAATTCTGGTCTTGACAGCATATTAACATGCATACATATGCATGTTAAATCAGTAGAAATCCAGATAAAACAGGTCCCCTTCACTGGGATTTCAGGCTGCCTCTTTCTATCTTAAAAATAAGCCTCTGGTTCCTACCTCCCATACACTTGTCCACATTCTAACCCACAGCAAAGTCTGGCCTGTTCTGACAGAGCTGATACTAGCCTGATAATCTAGCAAAAACTGACCTAACAGATTGCAAATATATGTTTCAAAGCCCTACCCTCTGCTATACCCAAACTGCATTCTGTTTTTTATATTCTAAGAGACATAACTTTCCCCAATACTTGATATACAATCAACCATATTTTGAAGAGGGGGGAAAAAATAAAGCGATCCTCACTTGATCCCTCACATACTTCCAATGTCATTGCACCAGGTCCAGTAAAACAATCCCCACAGTATCAATATTGCTAATGCATTTTCCTCTTCTATGAAACAAATAATGTTAGGACAGAATCTCCCCAGTATTGTTCATCTCTAACAAAAAAATACAATAGTAAAAATAATCTTCATTTGATTCTGTACTACAGAGCATTCTCTGTTTTGTATTAAAAACACTCCAAGGACAGCAGATTTTCCTTACTCCAAGAAAACAGAGGTGGGGAAGAGAGCAATAATGCATATGAACTTTATTTCTGGATATTTTTGCCCTAGGAATCAGGCTTGGCAGCAAGATAGAAAAAAATTAGGTGTCACATCCTGGGGTAGAATGCACAAATAAGGCTTTTTGCTTCTTCAATCCTGCACCCAGCACAGTACTTTATCTTGGAAAAAGTCCAATAGTTTGCATGTAATGTAATCTTAAAAGTCAGCATCCGTTCTGTGCAACATGTTGACAGTCAGAAATATAAACTTTATTTGTACGTTACTTAATTGGTAGGATGCTCACGTTTGGGTGGGGTTTTTTTTTGTTTTTTGTTTTTTTAAGTACAGTGGTAACTCACTAATTTGCACTTGTGACTGGAAGACTCATTGTGGATTATCTGATTTCATAAATGAGGAGGTTGGAGTGATTTAAATTACTTATTTTAATCATAACTTAAATCAGCAAGCAGGAAACTTTAATTCAAATAATCTATTTAATATTATTTTGCATTTGTCCTTTTTAGTTATTTTCCTAAAGAAATCTTGATTCTCATTGGTCGGTTACCATTAAAACATGTTAATTTGCAACTAAACATCTACTTTATACTATCTTTGGTTCTTGTTTTTACTAACCAGGGGGATATACACTATCTACATACATTTATTTAAATCATTATATAGCTTAACAGACATTTATTCAGATTTTTAATTTCTACATTTTTGGTACAAAAATGGTAAAATTACAGATTTTTTTTTTAAAACGTGATGGAAACTGAAATTCAATTCAAAATGCACAAAAACAGTATTTTAAAATTGTTCTTTAATTAAATAAAAACGTTTTTCCTATGTATCCAGAACATTTCAAAATATGTTTTGCATTTAAAATTACCTGATTTATTAAACAAAAGTAGTAATATCTGGATTTATAGTACTGAACTGATTGTTTCTGGTCATCATGTCCTTCAAGTTCTTAGAAGTAGTATACTTCATTCTTTCCAACCTAGTTTTTATTTCGTTCATTCCTCTTTCAATGTAGGAGTTTAAATAGCAATATGAGTGAACCCTGACTACTTAGTATTAAGTAAGGATACTGATACAATAGACATCACAGAAACTTGGTAGAACGATGATAATCAATGGCACACGATAATACCAGAGTACAAAATATACAGGCATGACAGAGTAGGTTGCACTGGTGGGGGTGTGGCACTATACGTGATAGAAATCATACCATTAATTATAGGAAAAATCTTAAATAAATCAAACTGTACCACACAATCTCTATGAACAGAAATTCCATGCTCGCAAAATAAAAGAGTACATCAATGGGAATAAACTACTGACCACCTGACCAAGACGGTGATGGTAATGGTGACTGTGAAATCCTCAGGAAGATTAAAAAGGCTACAAAAACAGAAAACTCAATAATAATGATGGATTTCAACTATCCCCATATTGACAGGGAACATTTCACCTCAGAACAGCGTGCAAAGATAATTTCTACACATCATTAATGACTGATTTTTTGGAGCAACTAGTCCTGGTACCCAAAACAGAAGAGGTAATTCTTGATGTAATTCTAAGCAGCGCACAGGTCCAAGAAGTGAATGTAGATGAATTGCTCGGTAATAGCTATCACAATGTAATTAAATGTAACATCCTTGCAGGCAGCAAACATACCAAAGAAACCCACCACAGTGGCATTTAACTTCAAAAAGGGGGAACTGCACAAAAATGAGGAGACTACTTAAATGGAAATGAAAAGGAACAGTCATCTGAGTGAAATCCCTGCAAACTGCATGGAAGCTATTTAAAAACACCACAATAGACGCGCAAATTAAATGTATATCGTAAATTTAAAAAAACAGTAATAGGACCCAAAAAATGCCACCATGGCTAAACACCAGAGTAAAGGAGGCCGTTAGAGGCAAAAAGGCATCTTTTAAAAACTGGAAGTCAAATCTAACAGAGGAAAATAGAGAGGAGCATAAATTCTGGCAAGTCAATTGTAAAAGTATAATTACGCGGGCCAAAAAAGCACTGGAAAATCAATTAGCAAATTATTTGAAAAAATTTATGTTAATTTTTGTAAGTGCACCAGAAGCAGGAAGCCTGAAAAACAATCAGTGGGGCCACTGGATGACTGAGATGCTAAAGGAGCCCTCCAAGAAGACCATTGCAAAGAAGCTCAATGAATTCTTTGCACCAGTCTTCACGGCTCAGGATGTGAGGGATATTCCCACACTTAAGGCATTCTTTTCAGGTTATAAATCTGACAAACTGTCCCACAGTGAGGTGTCAATAGAGGAGCTTTTGGAACAAATTGATGAATTAAACAGTAATAAGTCACAAGGACCAGATGGTATTCACCCAAGAGTTCTGAAGGAACTCAAATATGAAACTGCAAAATTGCTAACTGTAGTATGTAACCTGTTAAGTCAGCCACTGCACCAGATGACTGGAGGATAGCTAACGAGGCACCAATTTTTTAAAAAAAAAAAAGGCTCCAGAGGCAATCCTGGAAATTACAAGCCAGTAAGTCTAACTTCTAAACAGGCAAATTGGTTGAAACTATACTAAAGAATAGAATTATCAGCCACACAGATGAACATGATATGTTGGGGAAGAGTCAACATGGCTTCTTTAAAGGGAAATTATGCCTCACCAATCTATTAGAATTATTTTGGGTGAGGGCCTTCAACAAACATGGAGAAGGGTGATCAAGTGGAAATAGCATACTTGGACTTTCAGAAAGCCTTTAACAAGTCCCTCACCAAAAGCTATTAAGCAAATTAGAGAGATAAAGAGGGTGAGGTAATATCTTTTATTTGACCAACTTCTGTTGGTGAGAGAGAGAAACTTTCAAAGCACACAGAGTTCATCTTCAAGTCTGGGAAAGGAACTTCCAGTGTCAGAGCAAAAAGCAAGGTGGAACACATTGTTTAGCATATTTTAAGCGACTATTCAAGCTACACCTCTACCTCGATATAACGCTGTCCTCGGGAGCCAAAAAATCTTACTGTGTTATAGGTGAAACCGTGTTATATCGAACTTGCTTTGATCCACTGGAGTGCGCAACCCTGCCCCCTCAGAGTACTGCTTTACCGCGTTATATCTGAATTTGTGTTATATCGGGTCGCGTTATATCAAGGTAGAGGTGTATAGTGGCCCATTAACATCTCTGAAGTCATAGGACAAAAAGAGAGGTTAATGGGTTAAAGATTATTGTAATAAACCATAAAATCCAGTATCTCTGTTCAGTACATGATTTTGGTATCTAGCAGAATAATGAATTTAACTCCCAGGCTTGACTTTTTAAAATACTGTGCAGGTTTCCTTTAAGAATGAGGACTGATAGGCCAGATATAGTGTAATCACTTTGTGATAGCGTGTTTTATCCAGGGCTTTGGAGCTCTACTCCAGCTCCGCTCCAGCTCCAGGCAAAAACCTGCAGCTCCACTGCTCTGGAGCTGTTCCGTGCTCCAGCTCCAGACTCCGCTTTTATCTTTTATCAATTTCCTGTGTGAGTTCATTCAAGAGAGTAGTTCATTGTAGTCATCAACTGTGATGACTATGTTAACGAGACAAATCAACAATTCTCTGACACCACCTACTATAAAGAATTCAAAGAAGACCCCACATCACAATTTATCCAGTAACTTAAGGATATCATCATATCCTTCCCCAAACCACTCCAAGAGAAAGTCTACAAACTCATACCCCATGAACTCATCCAAAGACCTTCTACACTCTTCATAAGATTCATAAACAAGAAAACCCAGGCAGACACATCATTGTTAGTGAAGGAATACTCGGAATTATAGAAACCATCCTCAAACCACTCACCACACAAAGAAGTAGGTTCCTCCAGGACACAAATATCTTTGAGGCAATAGACAACTCTCAGGTATCTACCCCAAAAATATTGCCAAACTAATCCATTTCATCTTCACCCATAACAATTTTACATTCAACAACATACACGTTGTCCACACATGGGAACAGGCCTGGGTATTAGGATTAAATAGGGAGGAACTGGTTAAGAATAGGAAAGTGGAAGGTAGTTTAGATGAAAGAGATCATGAACTGATAATGTTCATGACTAGAAGGAATGGTAGGAGGGGAAGACAGCATAATAAAAATAATGGATTTCAAGAGGGCAGACTTCAGTAATTGGTAGATAAGATCCCAAGGGAAGCAAGGTTAAGAGGAAAAACAGTTCAAAACAGTTGGCAGTTTTTCAAAGAGACATTATTAAGGACACAAGTGCAAACTGTCCCACTTCATGCCAAAGATAGGAAGTATGGTAAGAGACCACACAGGCTTAACCAGGAGATCTTCAATTATCTGAAGCACAAAAGAGAGACCTACAAAAAAAAAGTGGAAACTAAGTTAAATTACAACAAATGAATATAAACAAATCACTTAAGTATGTAGGGATAAAATCAGAAAGGCCAAATCTCATTTTGTGACTAAACTAGCTAGAGACATAATAGGTAACAAGAAAACATTCTACAAATACATTAGAAGCAAGCGAGAAGACTAAGAACAGAGTAGGTCCATTACTCAATGGGAGGGTGGGGGGCGGGAGAGAGACAGTAATAGAAGATGTGGAAATGGCAGAGGTGCTTAATGACTTCTTTGTTTCGGTTTTCACCAAGAAGGTTGGTGATGATTGGACATCTAACATAGTGAATGCCAGTGAAAATGAGGTAGGATCAGAGGCTAAAATAGGAAAAGAACATCATAAAAATTACTTAGACAAATTAGATGTCTTCAGCTCACCAGGGCTGATGAAAAGCAAACTAGAATACTCAAGGAACTCACTGAGAAGATATCTGAGCTATTAATTTTTTTTTTTAAAGCCATGGAAGACAAGATAGAGCCCAGAAGACTGGAAAAGGGCAAATATACTGCCAATCTATAAAAAGAGAAATAAGGACAACCTGAGGAATTACAGACCAGTCAGCTTAACTTCTGTATCCAGAAAGATAATGGAGCAAATAATTAAACAATCCATTTGCAAACATATAGAAGATAATAAGGTGATAAGTAACAGTCAGCATGGATTTGTCACGAACAAATCATGTCAACCAGCCATAGCTTTCTTTGACAGGGTAACAAGCCCTTGGATGCATAAAGTGGGTGCATAACTGGTTGGAAAACTGTTCCCAGGAGTAATTATTAGTGGTTCACAGTCATGTAGAAGGCATAACGCAGTGAGTCCCGGAGGGATCAGTTCTGGGTCTGGTTCTGTTCAGTATCTTCATCAATGATTTGATTTAAAATTCAGAATGACCTGGACAAACTGGAAAAATGGTCTGAAGTAAAGATGATGAAACGCAATAAGGACAAATGTAATGTACTCCACTTAGGAAGGATCAATCAGTTGCATACATACAAAATGGGAAATCACTGCATAGGAAGTAGTACTGCAGAAAGGGATTTGGGGATCATAGTGGATCACAAGCTAAATAGAATACTGTAACACTGTTGCAAAAAAAACAAAAAACAAAAAACCATTCTCCGATGTACGAACAAGAGTACTGTAACCAAGATACAAGAATAATTCTACGGTCTTCTCCGGTGATTAGGCCTCAGTTGGAGGTATTGTGTTCAGCTCTGGGTGCACATTTCAGGAAAGATGTGGATAAATTGGAGAAAGTCCAGAAAGGAGCATGCACACAAAAATAATGGTCTAGAAAACATGACGTATGAGGGAAAATTGAAAAAATGTTTGTTTAGTCTGGAGAGAGAAGACAGAGGGGACTGAAACAGTTTCAAGTACATAAAAGGTTGTTACAAGGAGGAGGAGAAAAATTGTTCTCCTTAACCTCTGAGGATAGGACAAGAAGCAATGGGCTTAAATTGCAGGAAAGGCGGTTTAGGCTGGACATTAGGGAAAACTTCCTAAATGTCTCGGCGGTTAAAACACTGGACTAAATTGCCTAGGGAGGTTGTGGAATCTGCACCATTGGAGATTTTAAGTGCAAGTTAGACAAACACCGTCACGGATGGTCTAAATAATACTTAGTTCCCATGAGGGCAGGGGACTGGACTAGATTCATAGATTCTAGGACTGGAAGGGATGTCGAGAGGTCATCGAGTCCCGTACCTGCCCCATGGCAGGGCCGATACTGTCTAGACCATCCCTGATAGACATTTATCTAACCTACTCTTAATATCTCCAGAGGTGGAGATTCCACACCTCCCAGGCAATTTATTCCAGTGTTTAACCACCCTGACAGTTAGGAACTTTTCCTAATGTCCAACCTAAACCTCCTTTCCTGCAGTTTCAGCTCACTGATCTTGTTCTATCCTTAGAGGGTAAGTGAACAAGTTGTTCTCTCCTCCTCCTTATGCACCCTTTTAGATACCTGAAAACTGCTATCATGCCCTCTCAGTCTCTCTTTTCCAAATTGAACAAACCCAATTCTTTCAGCCTTCCTTCACGGTCATGTTCTCACTACCCTTAATCATTCTCTGTTTGTTTCTTTGGACCCTCTCCAATTTCTCCACATCTTCTTGAAATGCAATGCCCAGAACTAGACACAATACTCCAGTTGAGGCCTAACCAGCGCAGAGTAGAGCGGAAGAATGACTTCTAATGTCTTGCTCACAACACACGTTAATGCATCCCAGAATCACGTTTGCTTTTTTTGCAACAGCATTACACTGTGACTCATATTTAGCTTGTGGTCCACTATAATCCCTAGATTCCTTTCTGCCATATGCCTTCCTAGACAGTCTCTTCCCATTCTTATGTGTAAAATAGACTGTTCCTTCCTAAATGGAGCACTTTCATTTGTCTTTGTTAAAATTCATCTGTTTACCTCAGAATATTCTCCAATTTGTCCAGATCATTTTGAGTTATGACTCTATCTTCAAAGCAGTTGCAATCCCTCCCAGTTTGGTATCATCTGCAAACTTAATAAGTGTACTTTCTATGCCATATTTAAGTTGTTGATGAAGATATTGAACAGAGCAGTCCCAAAACAGACCTCTGCGGAACCCGACTTGTTATACCTTTCCATAATAACTACTCTCTGAGTAGGGTTATCCAGCCAGTTATGCACCACCTTATAGATGACCTCTCGGGATCCTTCCAGCATATGATTCTATCATTCTATGGTCCTCAATATGCCAATCTCTCACAGGCTGTGTCATAAACAGATAGTTAAGGGTTAATGCCTCTTTTACCTGTAAAAGGTTAAGAAGTTCCCTGCCTAGCTGGCACCTGACCAGAGAAACCAATGAGAACAAGATGTTTCAAAGGAAGGAGGGAAGTTTCCTTTCTTTAGTCAGTTTCAGTTTCAGCCAGAATGAAAAAGATCAAGGAACCCACCCTCTTATCGAAGTAGTAAGTTTTAGAAAGGGATAAATAGGTTATGTTTATTTTCTTTGTAACTTGTTCTGGTACCATAAGGGAATTATCAAATATGGGTATTCTTGTGTGTATTAAGTTTTTGCCCAAGGAAAATCCTCTGTGTTTTGAATTGTTGTCTGTGAAAGTAGCTGAATATGCTAATCTCACAGAGGGTTTTCTTTTAACCTTTCTTTTTTTAATTAAAAGCCTTTTTCTAATATCTTGATTTGATTTTGCCGTTGTTTTTTAGATCCAAGGGGGTTGGATCTGGATCCACCAGGAGCTGGTGGGAGAAAGGAAGGGGGATGGTTAATTTCTCCTTGTTTTAAGATCCAAGGGGTTTGGATCTGTGTTCACCAGGGAATTGGGGAAGTTTCTCAAGGCTACCCAAGGAAGGGAGTGCTTGTAAATGATGGCAGCAATACCAGATCTAAGCTGGTAGTTAAGCTTAGTTAAGTTAGAAGTGTCCATGCAGGTCCCCACATCTGTACCCTAAAGTTCAGAGTGGGGAAGGAACCTTGACAGGCTGACTTGAAGAATGTCTGGACAAATGTATCACAAAACCAATGATATACCTGAGATACATTGCCGATATTTTCATCCTCTGGAAAGACAGCTTAAACTCCCTCATAGATTTCCACAACCATCACCACCCCTCCACAGAACTCTCTCTGGAACACTCCCACATTAGAATCAACTTCCTGCTCACCACAATCAGCTTCAACAATGGAACCATAGAGACAGACAGACATATACAAGAAACACACAGATCACACCACTTACCTTCAAAGATCCATTGACAACCCCAAACACACCAAGAAAGCTGTTATCTATAGCCTGGCACTCAGATACCACAGAGTATGCTTCAAGGAGAAAGTCTGCAATAAATATCTTAACATGCTTAAAACCATCTTCACCAAACAAGAACTCTCCGCAAGAAGAGTAGATAACATGATGGAACAGGCCACCCAAATACCTGGAGAGATCCTGCTTCGATACAAAAATAAACCCCCCTCTAACACCTTTAGAATCCACATGGGATATCATCAAACAACTACCACCCATATTTGATGGGGACCTCGTCCTGAAAGAAATCTTCTCTGAACCCCCAACTTCTGACCTTCAAACAACCCCCCAGTCTCTCCAAGCTCATCACCAGAAGCAAGCTCCCCATAGATGAGGCTATACCAACTCAAAACGGTACCAGACCAGGCCAGAACACCACATACAAAACCTGCAGACATATCTCCACTGATACAATGATCAACACCCTCCATAACATACCTTTTAACATCCATGGATCCTACACATGCCTACTACAAATGTGGTATCTCTGATCCAGTACACTAAATGCCCCAACAACAACTATTTGGGTGAAACCAGACAATAACTACGCCCTCAAATGAACTCACACAGGAAGATGATAAAAGACAAAAAACACTCAATCACAAAGTGATCACTCTATATCTGACCTATTAGTCCTCAACCTCAAAGGAAACATGCACAACACTTTAAAAAGATGAGCCTGGGAGCTTAAATTCATTACTCTGCTAGACACTAAAAATCATGGACTGAACAGAGACACTGGATTTATGGTTTATTACAACAATCTGTAACCCACTAAACTCCCTTTTTTTGTCCTATGACTGCAGAGGTGTAACAGTCCACTCTACCTGGAAAGGTCCCTTACAATATGTTCTAACTACTAATGCTAAATAATGTGATTCACCTTACATTTTGCCGTGACACTGGGAGTTCCTTTCCCAGCCCTGAAGAAGCTTAAAAGTTTGTCTCTCTCACCAACAGAAGTTGGTCTAATAAAACATTACCTCACCCACCTTTTCTTTCTAATATCCTGGGACCAACAAGACCACAACTACACTGCACTTAAGCAAGTTAAGCAGTCATGGATAAGAGGAAAGGTCCTCTCACAGATCAGTAAGTGGTTAAAAGATAAGAAACAAAGGATAAAAATAAATGGTTAGTTTTCACAGTGGAGAGAGGTAAATAGAAGGTCCCCCAAGGATCTGTACTGAGACCAGTGCTATTCAACATATTCATAAACAATGTAAGCTGCTTGCCCTTTAACAAGACATCATGGATTCTGTGTTGTTCTGCTATAGTAAATTAAGCCTGAGAGCAAATTAACGTACATTTTAAAAAAATAGTTTATTGAATAAGAAAATGACAATACATTTATACATCAGTTTATTTTACAGTCTCCATATTTTCAGTTTGTCGTGTTACAGGTTTTTAGTATTGATAATACATAACTGCGTTGCTGGCTAGACACTTTGGCAGCTAAGTAGGAAATAACTGGAGCTCCTGCCACCCCAAAAAACATGAAAAGCACACGTGGGATAAGTATAGTAAGTGGATATTTCTCCTAAAGTGAACAGCAGTGAAATAGTTAATGCTGACATTTAAATAGTCTTCTTTGGGTTTCAGTGATAACACATCATTAAGAGGGACTAAGCGATTCACATCTCTCAAACCTATTGTTTCAGGCTACCAAAACACTCAGGCAGACAGCATTGCATAACTCAGTTTACATTTTGAAGATTTTCTTTGCAAACATAACAGCTAGAAATAAGCTTGAGTTCTGGAAGAAAATTCTGTATCAATGGGTGGTTTTTGCAGCAAGTTCAGGGAATGCAAAATACAAAGGCTTTGTGGTTTTAGTTTTTTAGGCTAATAATTCATAATATAAGTAAATTCAGTCCTGAAGTCTCCTCACAATAGCACTGTGCCACTGCTTAGCAACGATTCAATGTAACTGTGGCTTTCTAGGAAAATATTATTGGGGTTTGCATATTTTCACATTGCTAGACAGTAAAGTTCTACCATACAAAAATATGGTATTCTATTTCTAGTTCACTCCCGGTCTGTTTCAAGTGACTATCACACTGATATGGGTGTCGCTCAAAAAAAAAAATTTTCATAATGGTCTGAGGTTCCACGAGAAACCATTAACTAAAGAACAACAAAAAAGTAAACGTTGGTGACTATACTACAAGAACAAGTTGTCAGCATCACCTTGATACATGAATAATTCAAGGAGTTATTGTCTTCAGTCAAAGAAGGAGAAAAGGGGGGGGGGTTGAGGGAAAAGAAGGACCACTAAGGCTATATGCTATATTTTGGGGGAAGGGGTTGAGAGGAGCTTGGCTCAGCTATCCTCCCACTTCCAGAGAGGATGTACACTCCCAGGATTCCCATCCCAGTGCAGAGTCTAAATGCTGCTGCAGTAGCAGTCCAGGTTTATATCAGAATGTTCACGTTTGGTTATTATTCTGGCAACACTACAAGCAACAGAAGAGAAATGGCAATTTTCAGAAGTTTCTCTTTCAGCTAAATCCTGAACAAATTTCATGGGTGGGAGGGAGGTTGGCTCAGAGTTTTCTCCCTGCCAAATTTCAAAGGATTGTTTCCCCCTTCCCCGCCCCCGCAAAAAAAATGGAAATGGTAGAGAATCTCAAATAAAAGTTGCAAGAATTTTTCATACGGAAAAGCATTAGACAACCTAAATATAGTGGGGACTGGTACTAACCACCTCCCCCCACCCCCTAAGATGTTTATATTAATGTGCAGTAACTTGAAGATATTGCAATTCTCTGTTTTCCTATTATGTTAACCAGAGATCATTACAGCATCAAAACAGCACTAAACTGTCAGTCACCAATTAAATAGGCATAAATCACCTACTATATATTATATATATATATATATATATATATATAAAATACGGTAAATTATGTTTTCTGTGTGAAAGAGACACAGAGTACAATACAGTAATAGCAACAGCCAAGTCAAAATCAGAATGATTTTCATTTTAGTTGCATATCATTTTATGCAAAAATATTTTGAATATGTAAACTATTTCAATAACTGTCACAACAGCACATGAACACAGAAAAAGAGAGTGTTAGAGCTGCTTCCAACAAGCACCTGTAATTGAATAAGGCCCTGCCTACACTAGAGAATTCTATCCAAAATTTCTCAAAATAGTAACAATGTTGTTAGTAAAATTCCAGCCATGGGATAGATTCATTAGTGGCCACTGCCACCATTTTAAGCACTGTGTCACATAACCTTGCTCATGGCAGTTCTAATGAATATAGTGCTTGGAACAGGGCAAGCAGCTGACATCCCATCTACACTAGGACTCTAAACAATGGTTGGAATTTTTTTTAACATTTCCCTAGTGTAGGGAAGGCCTGACACACAGTACATGTGACTTAGGAACTAAGCACTAACTTCAGTGTTTTGTTTACACAGTTACAGACTAATTGAAAAGGTTTATTGCTCATAAAGGTTGCCAGAATAAACACAGTACTCTTGTTCTTAACTAAAGCTGTATGCCATTGAAAAAAGTATTTTAAATAAATCTGTTACAAAAAACATTTGGTGGTTTTTGATAACAGCTTAAGCAAAGTTTGAGTAAGAATATAAAATTTAATCCACTATTTTTTTTCTTTACCAGGTAATCTATTTCTTAGGACTCAATCATTTACATTCTTAAAATATACACACAGCTTCTCCATGCAAGTGATATGGTCACTGTTACTTTCTACAGATGAAACACTGGCAAGCCCCAATATGTATTAAGAGAACAGTGGAGATAAGTCTTTTTTTTTTTTAATGTAACCAAAGTTCTGAATTCAACAGACTGGAAACCTTCAGCTAACAATTAGACCAATTATTTATGATACAGATTGTATTTATAATAGGTTAGTAATTAACAAAAGAATATTCCATTATTCAAAACATGAAGTTAGATTTACTATAGACAGTTGGTTTTATGAATACATACATTCATCCTCCACTTGGTGGGAGGAAGGTTAACCAAGTCACCCTACGTTTATTTCAATCTACATTTTTAAAATAAAAAAAAAAACAGTTAATTCACAAAACTGTATAATTCACTTTCCCTTAAATCACTGCAGCAACTGATAAGAGAAAGGGTGCTAATTAAGGACTCAATTTTGTACACTGATTCATGCTGATCTTTACAGCAGACAGTCCCTATGCGGAAGTCAATGGGGCTGCACAGGGGTCCACCCACATGGATGAGTTTGCAGCAACAACACCTAAAGAAGAACTTATTGGAACGTTTTTGCCAAAATGAAAAGTTTTGTTTCTGTTCCAATGCAGAACAGAAACAGATTTGCAAACCAAGAAATCTGCAATGAAACAGAATTGTCATCCTCCGGTCAGCACTACTAGGAAGACTACTATTAAGACTGTTTGCAAATGATGAACAAGCAACAAAAGTCAAGCAGTTCTACTGCTATAAAAGCTCATATTTTCAGCTACTTTTGCTCCTTAATCAAACTTCTGGAATTATAAAGATTTTAAAAAAAAAAAAAAAGGCAGGTGGAGAGAGATTTTGGATCAATAAACCAGAATTATTTAGGAACCCTGACATTGACTAAGGGCTAGTCTACATTAGAAGTGCTACATTGGTGCAGATGCACTGCTGTAGTGCATCTGGTGAGACACTCTACATGATAATCCAACTCCACAAGAGGCAGTAGAGAGCTTCTCCTGGAGACACAACACTGTCCACACTGGGGCCACGTCTACACTACGCGACAGTATCAAATTAGCTAAAATCGGTTTCATAGAACTGATATTATGAATTCGATTTCACGCGGCCACACTAGGCACAGTAATTCGGCGTTGTGCGTCCATGGTCCGAGGCTAGCATCGATTTCTGAAGCCTTGCATTGTGGGTAGCTATTCCGTAGCCATCTCATAGTTCCCGCAGTCTCCCCCACCCCTGGGAATTCTGGGTTGAATCATTGTCGCGGGTGGTTCTGGGTAAATGTCGTCAGTCATTCGTTCCTCCGGGAAAACAACAGCTGACAATCCTTTCGCACCGTTTTTCCCTGGATTGCCCTGGCAGACGCCATAGCATGGCAACCATGGAGCCCGTTCAGCTTTGTTCTTTTGGCCTCTCGAGATGACAAGCAACCATTGGGTTCCATTGTATAGGTCCCATGGGGCACATCTCGCATCTCATTCTGATAGGTCAGCTGTGTGGACGGTGGGCCACAGGGATCAGGCTGTATAGAACGAATCACTCCTCCAGTTCCACTGTGATTAAGTCACTCTCCCGCAGCTTTATCACAACTGCCTTAGTGTGACGATTGATTCGAGAGACAGATAGTTACAGTTTGTATCTGTACTTGTGTAGTGTCTTCGCCGATGCTAGAGCTGCGCCCATTGTGAACTCAGACGTTATCGCTCTTCCCTTTTAAAGTTGGCTTCGTATCTTGTCAGCGTGCTGTGTGCTCCATATCGATGAAAGTGCCCTCCTTTGGAGATCTTGCGCAACTGCCAACCAGGGGTCGAAACCGCCAGAGTCAAGAATTAGGATTATACTTCTCTCCGAGCTTCCAACATCCTCCTCCCTTCAGGATTATACTACATACATTAGGTCAGCTGCCAGCATATATCAAGGTGAATAGCGTAAGTAAATAAATATAGCTAAATGCGACCAGTGCCAGTGGATCGAAGAGCAAGCATCAGGCTGTCTCTCTTGATGATACTCTATACATCAGGCGGTCATTGCTCGACGCTCTATCGCTACGAACGCCGTCACTCTCGCTCTGGCGTTCTCCTTCTCTATCGCGCGGCTAATCTCCTATACTAGAAGCAGCATATACCTCTCGCTCTCGCGAAGGCTGATGTTGGTCCTTGCAGCTGTATGTAGTCCTCTCTCAGCCAGTAATACCAGAGCTAATATGGCGAACGCATTATTATGGCATATAAAGGAAATCGACTGTAATATCCTGACGTGACTATATAAGGATCTCGATGGGAGGCAGACCTCGCCTGGCCCGACCATGTGGAATGGATTGTCCAGCTTGGACATTAAGCTCGGGGGATTGTAGGTGAGCGTGCAGAGTGGTGCCCGAGGCAGGCTGCTGCTCTTCGACAGTGCGCAGGCTCTCTAAGGTACAAGTCTTTATCTGGCTCTCACAATCGAGGTGCAAAGGCCAAGATCGGGGCTCGCCTTGTCAGACCTCAGCTCGCACTATTGTGCTCTATCGCATAGATATGAGAGCGCGAGGTGCTCAGATTCAGCTGTTCTGTCCTTTGCAACAGGTACTTCGTAGGCAAGATGGCGTGTCGCTCAGGGAGTCCGGATCCACTGTCTTACCCCAGGGCGCTCTCCTCGTGATGTCTCTTGACATAAAGTCCCTCTGGCACCATCTCCAGGTTGCAATACCTGAAGACACAGTTGCAGAGTGCCTTATTGCACCATTTGCACATGCACCTGCTGCTGAGGCGCGATTGCATGAGTGTGAGAGTAGGAGTTCTGCAATTAGATGATGTACACTTCCTACTCTGCATCGATTTCGCATCGGCATGGGTGATGCGCTGATAAATTGACATCCATCCTCCTCGGCAGTGGCGCAGACTATGCTCAAGGTTTTATGCCTAGTCCATCGGTACATGTGTTGCTAAATCAGCTTCGGATGACACTGACAGAGGTCACACGACAATTATATTGTTGTCTCCTTCTGTCTGTTCACGTCAGATGGCAGGGAGTGGTGTCTTCTGGCGATTTGCATACTCTGAGGATCGACTATCTCCTATTGACAAGTCCAGACACCACCACAGAGCCAATTTAAAAGTGCGTTACCAGATGAACCACAAGGGCCATCTTATGCTAGTAACACGTAACTTCTCGCAGTAGGCATCAACCCATACTGTTAGTGGCAGGATGAAATAACTTCCAGGCGGCCCCTGCGTGGTGAACTAGATGTTGAACTGATATAGCTGTATCTCTCAATGATACTCGCCGCATCTTTAAATTCACTCACTCCCTTCCCACAAGTGAGAGTGCCACATTATAAGGTTCTTTGAAGCGTGTCACTCGGGACTCCCTATCAGAGTTCTGTCAGGTTCACAGAGAATGGCGTAGCTCTCGCCCTGGTGGTAAGCCTCTACGGCAGTTTTTTTACTCAAAAATATGCTATTAGAGTCTACTCCTCTTCCGTCCTCCGTCAAAGCAGAGGAGAGGCTTTCATGTAGTACCAAAGTAGCAGAGATTGTCTCCTCACGCAATTCCATCCACTTGTGGATGCAGAATGCTTCTGGTAGTCCAATCTCCGAGTGCACAGACATCGTCTCATACGACGTAGTAGTTACTTTTTGCGTGGATCTCTGAGGTGTATCGATCGAGCGCTCTGCACCAACCCTCCGGGGACTCGTGGCTCGAGTCAGTAGGTCGTCAATCGGAGAAGCGGCTGTGCGGAACATGTACGAGACACGTGCAAATCAATCTTCACTCACAAACGCTATCTCAGCTCTTTCTGCGCCATATGTTCTCTGATTTCACTCCGTGTCACGTGTGCTGGTGACATATAATAAATTAATCAGGACTAGATCGATATAGCTTGTCTCAGAAAGCAGCAAGCTCCAGTACCGCGCTTGTCAAACTGATGGGTTCGATGTTTACGCATCTTCTGAGAGCATCCAAGGAGAACGTAATCAACGTTCCTGCCACCCATCTCTTCTCGCAATCTGTGCCAGTTCCACACTCGCTCTCAGCATCCGGACTCCAGTGTTAGACTCGAATTCATTTAAGCCTTCGATGTAGCTCTCAAGGCTTCCTTCGTTTCGGACTGGGGTGAAGTACAGAAATCGATGTGTAAGTGAGGTGAGCGGCCAACTTTTCTGCTGAAGGGCAGCTCTTATCGGATATTAAAGCTGGTCGTGTGAGGACCCTGTACGTTTTGGTTTACGGGGGCCTACCAGCGTCGTGAAATCGATTTAACACTTCCTGCTATACTCGGCATTTGATGTAGCGTGCGCTTCTCAGCTAGTGTCCTCCGCGCAGGCCATTGTCATCTGATGCCATGCACAAGTTATATCTTGAATTGCGCACTGAGTAATATGATAAGACCTGACTCACATCACGAGCAGGTTGGCGCGTTAACAAATGCTTGTGTGCTGAGAAGACCTATCGTGCACTCTCCGTTCTTTCAAATGAGAGCAAGGGAGAACGAAGACATCTCCCTCCCCTAGATTAGGATTCCTCTTGTGATGCAGCAGATCTCGAGAATCACAAAAGAGCTCTAAGCGATGTAGCGCAAGCTCTGACCTGAGGCTCGAACGTGCATGAGAAAAAGGGTATCAATTAGACAGTCAAAGAGCTGCAAACCATCACGATGTCCTGGGCAGTCTCTGACAGCCTGTACTCGTGCCCAGGCGCGGACTATGAGTCACCAGACGTGCTTTTGTGAAGAATATGTCAAATTAGACAGTCTAAATTCTCTACGTGCATTTGCATCTCATCGCCTGTCCAAATGCTCTTACATTTTAGTCTCACACGTTGCGTGTCGTTCGCCGGTGTGTATATAGATTCGACTAAGATATCGTTGCTCTCCACGCCTCTGGTCCACCAGTTAAGAGCGCCTCGCTTGTGTTCAAGACCCCTCGCTTATTGTAAAAATACAAAGCTCTAGGCTCTCTCTATCAGTACGCCATGTGCCTAGGTTACCGATGTGTTTCCACATCAGAAGAATCCACCTATGCTCGTTCGTGCTCACTCTCGCACTTTCCCATAGAGAGCACAGAAGTCTCTGGTGTCACCAAAAGCACTGCCCACAGAGACATCCATCACAATTGGGGCTCTTTGTTGGCTTTATTGGCAAGCTCTTCCTCTTGGTTCTCATCCATTGTAAGAAGACCTTCCGCTACCGCCTCGCAGGTGAGGTGATGATAGACCTGCTTTTATATTAGTCGTCTTGATGGAAAATTGAGAGATCAGCACTAAGTCGAAAACTCGACTGGTCTTGTCACGGTCGCAAAAAGTGGAAGTTTGGACCATAATTGCGTACTTAAGTCTTCGCCGTGTTGTGCACACACTAGTTATAGAAGCTATAAATAGATAAGTCATAGATACTAGTGCAGTGTGTCTATTTTATTTGATATCATAGTACGAGCTCTTTTTTCTGTGATGGAATACGCCGCTGTTAATAATAGTGCTAGGAACTTCCTTATGTGTAGTGAATGCGATCACACGTCCTGTGGGAGAATATTTGCAGCTTTGTCACAGTTGATTGTGCATTTGGAATACGAATGCAGCTAACTGCTTCGCATTTCCGCCTGTGAGACAGTAGAAACCAGACTGGTTTTAGGCCCTTAGATCGTTCAGCTGGGCTGATGCTATCTAGGAAGGTAGTGCTCAAGGTGGCAGTCCCCTGCACTCTTGGGAAGGCAACTTAGCTCAGTATCTGCTATCTGGAGGACTATCCGTTGACCAATGTATCTATTAGATCCTAGACACTGCCACTGTAAAATGCTCACGCAGAGATGATGCTGAAATTACCCACAGCATCACTCGCTCTCTAAACAATTTATTCTCTCAGTGCCTTAGCACAGTCGCTGCACACGTCAGTTCTTCTTCGTTCTAAGACGTTTCCAGGCTTCTCAGTGTACTTACTCTCTGCTATGACACTGATTATAATACTGCGCCGTTGCTTTGATTTCGACTTTTTTTAATGAGACCGCTGTAGATCAAGTAAATCGTGAATTGTGCATCTCTCATTCTCTTAATGCAATTGACCATGCATATAATATAGCCTTTTATCGCATCTTGAAACCAATATCTATATCTCAAGTCACATACTTGTCTTACGCTCATTTATCTATTAATAGTAACAACACGTCAAGGACTTATCTATCTCAATACTGCCTCCGCCAGTCGAAGACTGCTACAGCTCAGTTTTTTCTTAGCGACCTATATAATCATGTGATATCTAGCATGTACCTTACATTTCTTTTGTGGTCGTATTGTTCTAATTTCGAATGTCCGAGTTGGATTCTAGCAAATAACTGTCATCAGTATCCCAGATGTGCTGTAGACAGTAGGCTCCTGCCTGAAGGACCGCAAAAATCTCAGCTCCAGATCAAGCATTGTGTGCTTGATGTACTCGTGAACCAAGATTATTACTTTGGATGTTTGACTGAATTTTCACACATCGGTTATTGTCTCTGTCAATGTCGTGTTGTTCTACCACCTAACATATACTCTTTTGTCGTTTTACTATGCTCCTAGTCTTTACACTGGTGATTCTCTCCCGGCAAGACTTTCCATCGCCTCTAATGGAATGTACAAGCTTTCGAACTGATTCAGATCTGGGAGGATTACAGAAATCGATATAAAGTGCTCTTTATATCGATATAAAGAGCGTTGTAGTGTGGAAGGGTACAGCGTTAAATCGATTTAACGCGGTTTAAATCAATTTAAACACGTAGTGTAGACCAGATCTGGTGCTTAGGTCAGTGTATTCAACATTTTTATCAATGATCTGGAAGTAAATCTAAAATCACTTCCAATAAATTTGAGAATGACATAGACTGACACAATGGTAAACAATGATGAGACCTACATAGCAATCCACATCACTTAGTAATCTGGGCCCATTCAAACAAAACATGTTTTAATACACCCAAACATTAGGTCATACATCTAAAGGGGGAAAATGCAGGCCGTACCTACAGAATAGATGACTATCTCCTGGATAACAGTGATTCTGAAAAAGAATTAGGGGTCACAGTGGACAAGCAAATCAAAATGAGCTCCCACTGAAGAGTGATGCTGTGGCAAAAAGAACTAATGCAATCTTGGTAGATATACAAGAGGAGAAGCAGGTAAGAATAGGAAAGCAATTTATGTCTGTCTATTACCAGAGGGGTAGCCATGTTAGCCTATATTCACAAAAACAATGAGGAGTCCAGTGGCACTAACAGTTTTTTTTTCCGCATAAACTTTCATGGGTAAAAAACCCACTTCTTCAGATTCAAGTTTTTTTACCCATGAAAGCTTATGCCCAAATAAATTAATTAATTAGGCTTTAAGGTGCCACTGAACTCGTTGGGGTTTTTATGCCTGTCTATGGCATCACTGAGACCAATACTAGAATACTGCATACATTTCTGGGGTGCATATTTTAAAAAGGACCTTGAAAAATTGGAGTGGTGCAGAAAAGAGGCACAGCAATAATTTGATGGCTGGAGAAAATATCTTAAACATGAGACTTAAAGAGCTCAATGTATTCAGTTTATCACAAAGAAGGCAAAGGTGACTTAATTGCAGTATGTAAGTATCTTCACAGGGAAAAAATATGGGGTACTATAAGACTCTTCAGTATTGCAGAGAAAGGCATAACAAGAACCAATGGTTGGAAGCTAAAGCCAGACAAATTAGAAATAAGGCACATTTAACAAACAAAAACAGTGAGGGTGATTAACCTTTAGAACAAATTATCAAGGGAAGTGGTGAATTCTCCATCTCTTGATATCTTCAAATCAAAACTGGATGTTTGATAGTAGCTTATCTTCCACAAAGACAAGATACTGAGCTCAATAAAAGGTAGCTGGTTGAAATGTAACGGCCTCTTATGTACAGGAGGCCAGACTAGATGGCCTTAAATTCTATGCATCTGTGTACTGGGCTCCTTAGACTCTACCAATCAATATTTAGCCATGTTCCAGACTGCACAGAGCAAAAATCTCTTCATTTAGTAATTACTGAATAGCATAGCCTGTGCTAAGCAATGGAACTGATATCCAGAGAAAGATCATTCTTACCTCATCTGTTCAATTCTTTCAAATCTGCACCATGTGCTGCAGATTAAAACAATTATTTTTCCCTCTCTACAGCTTACTGTTAATAAAATACACAAAATGCAGATCAGCAGCTGTTTTATGACTTATTAGATGTACTCTATTAGGAAACAGATTCCACTTCAGATTCCATTCTATAGTTTATGTTTTAAACTCTTCCTATTCAGACAATGATCAGTTACCATTTCATAACCTAAAAATAATGTAACATTCTTTTTTGTAATGTAACTAGTCTTTTAAAGACTGTTTCCCCATCTCCAATATCTGCCAGTGTATTTCCACTTTAAGTACATTTCTACTTTCAGCATACATTGCCCTAACTCAGCTGTTTATAAAGAAACCTTCCTCTCCACTTAAACGTGAGGTTTCCATATGCAGTACATCATAATCAATCTAGGAGAAAACAAGCATGGAACACCGGGCCAAACTTCACAAAGCTACACTATCAAACTCTAAGAGTGGAACTATCTGTAGGAAAATTACTACAGCTTTCACATACAACAACAAAATTCTTTAATAACTGATTATTTCAGATGTATGAAACTGAGACGATCAAATTATACTGTTTTGTGTATAAGCATTATACCATTTCATCCACTGTTATTCATTCCAAACAATATTTAAGTTGTATCTATTCTAGAAAGACGGCGTGTATGTGAAAAAATTATGCCCTTTACTATAAAAAATAAGCCCTAATAGTCTATTCAATAAACCTCTTACCTTGTTCTGGTGATGTCTCATTTATTGCATAAGCTGATCTAACTACATTATACCAGTGTAAGGTTACAAAATGTATAAACTATGCTAAACTATTGTCAAGCAGACACTGGTCTTAATTTTGCATCATGCAATTTTTATTCAAGATCACATTAAGAACTGCACTTTTACAATATATACCCTCTCAAGTCCAAGGACAAAATATAATGAGTTTAAAAGCTGAAAATAAAGTGTAAAGAAGAAAATAAAATCAGCCAGCATTAAGTATTAATCTGATGAGTTTTTCAGATCTGCTGTACTATTTTAAACTACTCTTTCTGGCCATAGGTCAAAGTTTTCCGAATGAAATACCGACATGAAAATGCTGGGAGTGAAGCCCGGAGGCAGCTCTCTTTGCTTTGGCCTAGGTTAAACCCTATCAGAGCCCAAGGAAATCAGTAGCACTATTTCCCACCCTCTCCACCAAGTATCATGGATGACAGTACACTGGCTCTGAGTATCCATGACAGGAATAGCACAACTAGAGGCATGAAAAGAACTTAATACACATTACAGGAGATCCCTGCATCCTCGCCCTCACCAGCTCCCGGCACAGAAACACACACACACACTGTTCACTCAGTTCCTGTACTTTCGCCAAACAGGGCTGAGTCATTTTTTGCAAACGACTCCCATGGCCTCTCAGAATAAGTGCCTGCAATGAACAACTCTTGGAACAGAGAAGAAACAAAAAATCCAAACCTTTCACTCAGGCTGCAGGCACTAGGACTTCTCTGCCTCAGAACACTGTTCTGACAGAGGAGAGCTGATCCCTGTAAAAGCACTGAGACTCCCCCTCACCATCTTTATAGGGCTTACATGTTTCAAATGGGGAGATCACACTCCCTTTCCACTCCTTCTTGGAGGCACTGGTTTCCCCAGAGAAGAAACAGCACTTCATACTCAGATAGGGAAAAAAAATGCTATATTACAAAAGGCAGAGAGACATTTATTCACCCTAACGGGAAATAAGTGTCCCTGTTATATCCCCAAGATACATTTCTTTCCTAGGCGTGTTCTTTTCCTGCACTATTTCTACATCATGCTCCGGGCCGCAAGTCTCATCTTTTAACTTCAGAGTAATTGAGTGTGGTTTAGTTTGGGGGCCCCGAGGAGGAGGTAGCACACACCTGGACACTACATAGGGGGAAAACGTATTTGGTTCCAAGTTTCAAAATAATCTTAAGAGTCCATGCTTAATATCAGATTGAGTAACTTAAGTGCAAATAAAGCTAATGGAAAAGAGCTCTCTGCCCCCATCCAAAGGCATTTCCCTCATCATCCAAGAAAGGAGCCCTCTCAGCCAACCCCCAGCCAGTCAAGCAGGAAGCACTCCACAGCCCTCCCTCCAACACACATAGGCAAAGTTCATGGGGGGTGGAGGGGGGGAATTAGTTCTCTACCATCCCATCCCGCTCCTGCCCAACGCCAGCCAGCCATCAAGAGCACATTTTCACCATCATGGCCTTCCCTCATAATCCCAAGGGGGGAATCGCACCAACACCCTCCCAAATTCATTCAAAGGGAAAACACTCACCATTCCTTTCAAAGACATCAAGGGAGAGCTCCCTTCAACCCACCCATCGAGAATTACTCTCCCTCTGTTCCCATTCCTTCCCCCAACACACACACACACACACAACCCCTCAGCCAAGGGGGCTGTGAGTATGCACCCCGCTGAGAGGGGACATCTACCAAAAACCCGTCCACATTTGAGTAAACCGTTGCCCTCCGAACAAGCCAAGGGGAGCGCTGTTTATCACCCCGCCCAGCCAGTCCGTCCATCGATCCATCCATCCCTGGGAGGCGGAGGCTCCCGCGGCCCCTATTGTGCCTGGGGTGGGTCTAACTCACCAGCAAACTTTCCACATTGACTGGGGACCGAGGGTCTCGGATCATGGACTCCAGCTTCCTCTGGCGGCTCGTGGTCACCCCCTCCCCGGGCTCCAGGGGCGCAGGCGGGGGGGGAGCGGACATCTTCGCTGTCTGAGGGGCGCTCATGCTCCCCCTCCCCGCGGGGCTGGGCAAGCGGCCGGGCAGGAGGATATCACGCTGAAGCCGGCCCCGGTATCCGCTCCGGGGCCTAGCGCTACGGAGAAGCTGGGTGCTCCCGGCCGGGTCTGGGCCCTGTCTCAGGCGCAGGGCGGGGAGCAGAGGGGACGCTCCCCGACTGGGCGCTGCTGAGGCTGCTCCGCCCCTGGGCACCTCTCAGCTGCAAAGGCATGAACAGCGCGGAGCGGCGGCCGGGGCGGGGGGAGAGAGATTCCCGCGGCGGCCCGGACTCCCCCACCCCGCTCAGGACAGCTCTGGGCGGGCACCGAGTCACTGCCGGGTCTCCGGCACCGGCCTGGCCATTGCACCAACCAAACACCCTCCGCAGCGGAGGGAAAGCGGCGGGCGGCGCTCGAGGCCGGCTTCTCTCCTCTTCCTCCGGCGGCGGCTGGGCGGGAGAAGCGACTCCCGGCGGCGGCGTGAGGCTCGTTGCTGCCCCTCTCTCGCCGTGTCACGCAGTCCGTGGGGCGGCCGCCGCCCGCAGCGAGTCACTGTCCCTGCCGCTGCCTCCCGCCGCCCCCATTCTCCGGCTCCCGCCCCTCAGCTTGACACCCAGCAGCCGGCCTCCCTTACCCACAAGCCTCCGCTCCGAGCGGCCGGACACGGCGCCCGGCTCAGAGGACACATAGCTCTGCGCTCGCTCATTGCCTAACTATACCCCTCGGCTCAGCTGGCGGGGCGGGGGGTGGCGCCGAGCGGCAGCCTGGAGACAGCGCTGGGTCACCCCCAAAAGCGGGCACTGAGCAGCTTGCCCGGCCGCCTCCGGCTGCCCTCAGCCCGGCCAAAATAGCAGGGTGACCCGCCCTGTCGTCATCGCCTCCTCGTGAGTCAGTGTGTGAAGGAAGGCGGCGAACCCAGCACGTGGAGGGGTCGGTGAGGGGGGCACAAGCTTCCCATCCTCAGTGGTGCGTGTATGTATGCACAAGCTGGTCCTATAAAGCCCTAGACGTGTTGTATAATAATTGGGATGGTGACTCCAAATCAACTCCCCCCCACCCAAGGTGCAGCTCAAGAGCCCACTGTGCACCTGCTGCCATCCCTGCAAGGGGCTGACCTGGAGCTGACAGCTCCCAAACTTTATGGATGTTAAGAACCCAAGAGCAGGTGTAGTGGGTTGGACCAATGGACCATCTAGCCCAGTATCCTGTTTTCCTACAGTGGCCAGTATCAGACGTTTCAGAAGGAATGAACAGAACAGGTAATTATCAAGTGATCCATCCTCTGTCACCCACTTCCAGTTCCTAGCAAACAGGCTAGCGACACTCAGAGCATGCAGTTGCATCCCTGGCCATCTTGACTGGTAACCATTGATGGACCTATCTTCTGTGAATTTATCTAATTCTTTTTTTAACCCATACTTTTGACCTTCACAATATCCCATCGTAGCAAGTTCCACAGGCTGGCCATGTGTTGTGTGAAGAAGTACTTCGGTTTGTTTGTTTTAAAGCTGTTGTCTATCAATTTCATCAGGTAACCCTTAGTTCTTGTGTTATGTGACGGGATAAATAACACTTCCCTATGAATTTGTTCATACCAGTCATGATTTTATAGACCTCTCTCATATCCCCCGTTAGTCATCTTTCTAAAACGAACAGTCTCAATCTTTAATCTTTCCTCATATGGAAGTTCATCCCTAGTGTAGAACTAATCCTATATTCAAGAAACTCCAACTAGTACAAAAGTCAGCAGCGCATATCCTCAGTAACACAGGCTATTGTGAGTGCATCAAACCTGTCCTCTCTCTATGCTGGCTTCCCATCTAAATTTCAATCAAGTTTAAGGTTTCAGTCCTGATCTTCAAAGCACTGTCTGGTCCAGGCCCACAATACCTAAATGACTGTTAAAGCTCTGGGAGGGGTATGAGCAGGAATTTAAATATGAGCACTTTTGGGGGGCACAGAAGCTCGCTGTCTCGCTTTCCCCACCACCCTTCCCTCCCCGCAGCCCTGGCAGACAACCTCCTCTCACCCCCTGCCCTGCCCTGCCCCGCCGTTCCTCACCCCCTCCCCTGTCCCTTAGCGTGCCGCGTCCCCACTCCTCCACCTATCTCCCAGCGCTTCCCACCCAGCTGCTGCTGCCAAACAGTTGTTTGGCAGGGTTAGCATGCTGGGGGGGGGGGGAGAGGAGCAGAAACATGGCGTGCTCGGGAGGAGGAGGGACTGGAGTGGGGAATTGGGGAAGGAGTTGGAATAGAGGCAGGGAGGGGGCGGGGAATTTGGGAAGGGGTTGGAATGGGAATGGGGGCCTCATGGAAGGAGTGGAGTGGGGGCAGGGCCGGGAGTAGAGGAGGGGTTGAGCACCCAGAGGAAAGAGGGGAAGTCAGCGCCTATGCAGCGGCCTGAGAAGTTCTGTGCCCCCAATGATTATTGAGGGGAAATACCTCTGCTTGCCCCCCCGGCACACGCCCCTGCTCCAGGACAAAGACCAGAATTGATAACTTTGTTCATCTGGCACAGTGGAACTGTCAACAACATGGCCATGGCTACACTAGAGAGCTTACAGAGGCGCAGTTTAACTAATGCAGCTGCATTGCTATAAACTTTGTGCACCCGCTCTATGCCGATGGGAGAGAGCTCTCCCGTCAGCTTAATTACTCCAATCCCCACAAGTGACGGTAGCTATGTCAGTGGGAAAAGCTGCCCTGCCTACATAATGCTGTCCACACCAGTGCTTAAGTCAGCGTAAGTTATGTCGCTCAGTGGGGTGACTAATTCACACCCCTGAGCGATATAATTTATCTCGACTTAAGCTGTAATGTAGCTGTAGTGTAAATCTCTTCTATGTGAGAGACGGAACCTTCTCCAGAGTTAATCTGAGATTGTGGAATGAACTTCCTTAGGAACTAAGAACTATCACAACCCTCACCACTTTCCATTTCTATGTGCAAGGCACATTTCTTTTACTTTACCTTCTCTATTATGAACTCCTAGCAACAGGTATATGTAACCAAAACACACAAAAAAACCTTATCAAAACAAGATACTCCTCTCCGTACACTTCTTCCACAAGGGAAGGATAAGAGAACAAATGTGACAAATGTGTAAACATGTTGCTTAATGCAGTATTGGAAGGTTCTTAAATACTACAATAATGAGCATAGTATAAAAATCTAAAGAGAACAGAATAGGCTGAGCCAGAATGTGCTGGGAACTGAACAACCACAAACGGGGGAAGTTTGGGACAGCTGGCCTATTGTTTATTTGTATTGTGTTAGCATCTTGAGCAGGGGCGGCTCTATGTATTTTGCTGCCTCAAGCACGGCAGTCAGGCGACTTTCGGTGGCATGCCTGCAGGAGGTCCACGAGTCCCGCGCCTGTGGCGTACCTGCTGCCAAAGCCGCGGAACTGGCGGACCTCCTACAGACATGCCACCAAAAGCAGCCTGACTACCACCCTCACGGCAACCGGCAGGCCGCCCCCTGCAGCTTGCCGCCCCAGGCACACCCTTGCTATGCTGGTGACTGGAGCCATCCCTGATCTTGAGGCCACCAATCGAGGATTGTCCCCATTGCACTAGGTAGGCACTGCATACACATAAAATGACAGCCCATGCCCCTGTCAATCTATGTATAAGATGAGAGAAAACAAATAGAGAGGGGAGCACAAGATAACAGTAAGATAATTGTGATCAATCATATAAACGGTGGTCACAGCAGACCAGGTGCCTAATCATCATGGCATAGGTGGGTTTTAAAAGTGGTCGTGGCCTTGTAGATTTTTATAGGGAGCTTCTCCCCATATATAAGAGTGAGTGTGGGAGAAAGCACGAAGGTGAAATTTGACAGATGGGCACTCCAGACTGACATCCTGGACATAGCAAAGGCAGGGGTTGTTGTTTCCATGATGTATAGATAAGAGATTAAAGTAAGGGATGGAAGAGTTGGTGAGGAACCTTAAAATTGAAGACCAGTAGCTTGTGTTTGATGTACTATAAGGGGAAGCAATGGACGGGTACAAAGAGGGAAGTTATGTGGCAAGTCAGAAAGATGATTTTTGCAGCAGCATTTTGTATGAATTTAAGATGGCATTAGACGAGAAAAGAAAGGAAGAGGTTATAGTCAGGAAGCAAGATAATGAGGGCCTGGGTAAAAATTTTAGCTATGTGGGTAGAAGGAAATATTGGATCTTACAGATGATGTGTAGGAAGAAGTGGTAAGATTGAGACACAGCTTGGATGCATTAGATCTAGAGGAAGGGACAAAATAAAGACTAAGCTGATATTACTGTCATGAGTGTCAGTGGTCACAGTGACTGAGAAAGGTCGAATAACTTAGTGGGGAAAGATCAAGAGTCTAGTTTTGGTCATGCTGAGCTTGGTTGACAGCTGGGTATCCATGAAATGATGTCAGAAAGACAAGGTAATATTTTAATTTAGACAGAAGGAGACAGGCCCAGAATGGACAAGTAGATCTGTGAGTCACTTGCATGGTTTTGAATAAGATCACCCTATACAATATTCTAAATCAGAGCCCTGGAGCCAAACAATCCCAGATTATGGGGAAGTTCAGATCTGAATTTCACAGATAGATTCTATAGTAATCTGATCCAAATCCTGAATCTCACACACACAAAAACCTCTGAACTTGTGGAAGATCAAAATCCAAATCTCATGGTTCAAGCCCGTATGTAATTGTAACACCTTTATAATATTGTGAAAGAACTCCTTGAAATACTTATTGAAATTTATTATTTTATTATTTATTATTTAATAATATATTAGAGTAATGCCCACTCCGCAATTAGGCTCCGGAGCCATTGTTCTGGGTACTCTTCAGAAACACATGAGAAGATATAGTCTCTAGCTCAAAGAGCTTTAAATCTAATCTGAGACAAGATACAACAAGTAGGTGTGACAAGTAGGACTGAAGGGGTTGGAGGGATAATGGGGTAACAATAATAAGTTACCTAGGTTAGCTGTTCAATAAATCATCTGAAAGATTTTTTTAATAAATAAATTTGCCATTCCCAACTACTACACAGCCTAGTCATAATTGGTTGACTGACTTCCTGTAGGCATCCCATCAGAAGTGTATTTTAAGAAGGGATTTAAAATTAGTTGAACAAATGACTAAAAAATGTATTGTAGGGAACAAGTCTATAACAGTTAGTCTAGAGCAGGGGTCGGCAACCTTTCAGAACTGGTGTGCCAAGTCTTCATTTATTCACTCTAAGGTTTCGCGTGCCAGTAATACATTGTAACATTTTTAGAATGTTTCTTTCTATAAGTCTATAATATATAGACTTAAAACTATTGTTGTATGTAAAGTAAATAAAGTTTTTTAAATGTTTATGAAACTTCATTTAAAATTAAATTAAAATGCAGAACCCCCCGGACCGGTGGCCAGGACCCAGGCAGTGTGAGTGCCACTGAAAATAATCTCGTGTGCCGCCTTTGGCACAAGTGCGATAGGTTGCCTACCCCTGATCTAGAACATCAGAAGCCTGATCCAGAACCCATTAAACTCAATGGGAACATTTCTGTTGACTTCAGTGGCCTTTGAATCATGCCCCAGACTGAGAGTCAAGAGCCTGGACTCTATTCTGAGCATTCACAGGGTATGTCTACACAGCAAGCTGCAGCCCACAGCATTGAGTCTCAGAGCCTGGGTCTATAGACTCAAGTTGCAGGGCGCACATTATGGCACTAAAAATAACTGTGTACCTGTTCAGGCTCAGGTTGGCTTTTGAAGCCCAATCCCCTCAGTAGGCTTCAGGACCCAAGCCCAAATGTCTACCCAGATATTTTTAGCCCCCTAGTGTGAACCCAAATCTGTAGACCCGGGCTGTGAGACTTGCTGCTACAGGCTGCTGCTTGCTATGTAGACATACCCACCTTGACAAGTTGTATATCTGTGCCTCTGTTTCATTATACTTATTAATTTTTATAAGGAATTTTGAGATCTACAGATGAAAAGCACTTTATAAATGCTAAGTCTTCTTATCACTTCCTCTAACTTTTATGACTGTGTGAAAAGCGACAAAGAGTCCTATGGCACCTTATAGACTAACAGAAGTATTGGAGCATGAGGTTTCATGGGTGAATAGCTTATAGGGTGACCAGACAGCAAATGTAAATAATCGGGACGGTGGGGGGTAATAGGAGCCTATATAAGAAAAAGACCCAAAAATCAGGACTGTCCCTATAAAATCAGGACATCTGGTCACCGTAATAGCTTATGCTCCAATACTTCTGTTGGTCTATAAGGTGCCACAGGACTCTATGTCGCTTTTCACAGACCCAGACTAACACGGCTACCCCTCTGATTTTATGATTCTGTGACATTTAAGGTAACATTTAAACTCATCATAACAAAGAAATTCTTAGCAAAGCATGACAAAGTCCCTTTTGAATATAGTTTATTTCTAGTCTGAAAAGTGACTGTGTAGAAACGGTACCTTCTTGAAGTTCTTACTCAATACATCTGTTCCATCTGTCTTCTGGTCATATCTGTTTACTGACAAAATAAATTGTAGAGCCAATGTAGCAATAGTAGAGTGATCTGAACTCTCTTCTGGCTCACGAATCAACAAAATCATCACCTAAGGTCCAACTGCAGAATCTTTATTCTTGGTTATAAGTGACAGAAAGGACATAGTTTGACTGTCAGATCCCAGCATAAGTTTGCAGGGCTGGCAATCAGAAAATTTTTCTTTTGACATGTAAGTGGAACAGATGTGATATGAATTAAGAAAAAAAGTGTATTCTGCTTTTCTACTTTTCTAACTAAAATAATAAGACTTATTAGGTATATAGTGCTTTTCAGCCATAGATCTCAAAATACTTTACAAAGGAGGTATTATCCCCATTTTAGAGGTGCGGTAATTGAGGCACAAGGAGGCAAAGTGACTTGTCCAAGGTCACAGAGGTGACAGAGTTGGGAGTAGAACCTAGGTCCTCTAAGTTCCAGTCCAGTGCTCTATCCCATTTTAAATGGACACAGGGAGAAATAATTTGGCCTAAAATTTAGATTTTATAAAAACAAACTTTTACAAATACAGTAGAAATGATTGTCATGAAACATTTTTTCATATATTTAAAAACATTCACCTGCAGTACTTGAAACCCAAACATTGCAGCACTGAGAAACTGAAAGTGAAACCAGTTGTAACAAAATTGAAACTGACTTCACTAATTTTCATTGTTCATGCTAAGATAAATATGAAAAAGTAAACACAGCACATAGGGATAAGTAAATAGACTTTTAAAAGTTATTTTACTTTTACTAATCTAAGGTGTTATTAGTAAACTGGAAAAAGACATTTCTTTACAATATATTACAAGTCAACAGTGTCCTCTTAAGTACAGCAACTTATGCACTCTTGTCACGTCCCACAAAACTGAGTCAACATAGAAAGAAACTATATTTTTAATTAATAGTTTGCAATGCATTTTACATAGATACACAATTATACAAATAATTAAAGAAGAGGGAATGCATGTCCCCAGAATGAAAGAGAGGGAGGGGAAGAAACTGACAGAAGAAGAAAGCAGAAGTGAAGGAGAAAGGTGATCCATAGTGTGTTCAGCAAATGCAGAACATGTAAAGTGGAAGTGTGATACAGATATGAATTAGTGATCATACAATAACATCTATATAACTATCTATAATTTCAGTTTTTCTGGGCTAGCAGTTCTCAGCATTCCCAACCCTAGAATCCTCCTGGATGCCCACACTGAGCCGCCCATGAAAACGGTACATCCACTGCTAACAAAGCCAGGTCTTGAGCTCACTATGCCCTTTCCAATAAGCATGCATACACCTAGCCCTGATTTCCTTAATTTGGGGGCTCAGAAAGGATGGTGTTAAGTGCAGTAATGAATAGGTCAGATACCCCTGTGAGTGAAGATATGTAGAGGATCAGATTGTCAGCTACTGTTGGTAACATTGAGAATTAAAAGTGGATTCCAGTGGTGTGGCAAGTGATGCTGCACATTTGAACACAGGTTAAGAGAAAGAACTTCCCTTGGTCAAAGCTGGAGTCAAAGCTAAATGCTAATACCCATATCTTGAGAAATATGCCTGGTCAAAGCCTGTGTTTTATCTTTCTTACAAAAATTAACACTTCCAGCAGTACAGTGCCCTAAACATCAACTGGGTTAATCTCCTTGACCTATATCTTATGTTTTATTGAGGCTGCAAACAATAAAACAACCTTTGCGTGCAATTTTCCTGAAATTTAGCAGAAACATTATTGTTGGTATGAAGTAGAGAATGAACTTTTAACTCTTTTTTCCATGCAATTTTAAATACTTTTGCAATAGTTTTATTGAAAAATTATATATACATACTATTTGTTTGTTTACATTGATAATACATTGGTAAGGGGGTAGGTGGCCAATCCTTAGCTCCATAAGTCTTCTTATGTGCATATTTGCAAGATCAGGATCTAACTATGCCGTTGGCAGAACATAGTGGTTTTTTTTAATAGCATACTGCAATTTAATATTGTCAGGTTTCAATCAATATCATCACATCTCTGTTTTAATTTAAATTTTGCCTAATTGGTAGCTGATTTTCTCTTTTCCAAATAGATCATTAATTGAGTAGCAGTGATCTGTGAATAATTACTGGGAGGTAACTGTCTAGGAAAAAACAATTCTGGTGTTATCCTGTTTCTGGCAGTTTTGGAGTCTGATTCACTGCAGTTATAGATTAGTTCATTCTTATCACTTTTTGTAGGGTGAAATCCAAGGATTTCAAAGTTCTTTGAAAACATTAATGAATTAAGCTTCACAATACCTCTGTGCAGTAGAGAAGTATTAGTATATTTATTTAATATATGGGGACACTGAGGCACAGAAATGTTAAGTGACTTGCCCCATATCACAGAGGAAGTTTGAATTAAGACATCATTCCCCTCCAACCAACACTGAAAAATGAGTAGTGGGAATAAAGCAAGCAAAAACAAGAAAACAAAAAGCTAAACCAAATAAATATTCCTTGTATTGTGCCTCAAAAGCTGCCGAACACAATCCATGTTGGATTACTAAGGCTAATGAAGTCAAAAGCTGAGGGCCCCCTATGCTCGTGGAGAGTTCAGTCCTAGGAACTGATAGCTCTTACATGCTGTGATGGAGAATAGGGTAAGAGGTGGTTTCTCAGATAACCATTCAGGGGTTTAAAGATTATTACCAACACTCTTCATCCAAAAATAAGTCATTTACATTTGCTTCATTAGCGTAACAGATTATTTTTATTTTTAGATACATAAATACTAAATGCAGAAAAATCAGAAATAGAGGTTTGTTTCTTATTTTCCTTTTGGCATATGTTGGTATTTTAATTCATTTTCATGGTTAATGAAGATCTATTTTACACATGCCAGGTAATAACATGGCCACCCAGAGGATTCAGGGGGCCTGGGGCAAAGCAATTTCGGGGGCCCCTTCCATAAAAAAAAGTTGCAATACTATAAAATACTATATTCTTGTGGGGGCCTCTGTGGGGCCTGAGGCAAATTGCCCCACTCCACCTCCTGCCCCCCGGGGCAGCTCTGGATAATAAAACCACAAACACATAAAGGAAGGAATGTGCTATGGGCCTCCATATTCTGGATGGTGATAAGGAGCTCAGTATGTTAAAATGATTAAGTTAAGTTAAAAAATTAGCCAAAGTCATAGTAGTCAGTGATTTTCCTATTCCAGTGTTAGTTGGTTGAATGTTATACCTGGGTAGGATCTGAAGAAACAATTTCCTGATGCTGTATCATTTCATTAATTTATACAGCATCTGTTGCTTTGCAACAAGGTGCATTAAAGACATCATAATTTTCAAAACCCATACATTTCCAAAGCAACCCTCAGTAAGAGTGCCACTACCATATCAATCACTAACACAGGCCAGATATAAAAATATTAAACCATGCAAATCAAATATATAATTAAATACAACCCAAAACAAATACATGTTAAGCAGAATAAATTAGCTTTATACTTTAAACTATATAGATAAAAGAGGCCATTGACCTCCAGGATCTGGAACAGGTATGATTTATTATTATTTCTTCTTACTGTTTCTAGTAGCACCCACAATGTGCTATATGATGTATACATACATACAGGAGGGTACAGTCCCTGCTATGCAAAAGTTTACAATCTATAAAGACAAATGCCAAAGGATAGATGAAAGGAGGTAAAACACACAAAGTGGTCTAGGTGAGGACTGGACATTTCTTGATAATGCAAGGCTTGTTCTCTCTGTGCATTTGATTTAATTAGATATATAAAATATCCCCAGCTGCCTCTCAACATTGCCACTGCTGGCTTCTTTGGGGCACTGGGAAGGTGGCAAAAATATATACCTGGGTTACTTGAAAAGGATCCATAGTGCTGGTCAGTGGTGGATTTAGAATTAGTGGGGCCCTGTGTGCAGCTTCATTTTTGGGGGCCCCATCAGGACCCACCCAAGAAAAAGAACATTCTCTCTTATCTGCCCTCTGTTTTTAATTCTTTTTTTCTTCATCCTCCTCTTATATTGTGAGTTATGGGAAGTAAATGAAAATGAAGTGAGGTACCTTGAGTGGGGCAGGGGGTTGGGGTGCAGTAGGCAGTATGGGGGGCGGGATCTTGGCTGGGGCAGGGGGTTGGGCTGTGGGAGGGGCTGAGGGGTGAAATCTCTGGGAGGAAGTTTGGATGCGAGATGCAGGCTTTGGGCTGGGGTTGGAGGGAAGGGGGCTGGTGCTTACCTCAGGTGGCAAGGCTCCCAAAGCAACCAGCACACACACCCCTCCGGCAGCAGCTTCTAGATGGGGAGATCAGGGGAGGTCTCCATGCACTGCTGCCCACAGGCACCACCCCCACAGCTCCCATTGGCCACAGTTCCCAGCCAATGGGAGCTGTGGAGTCGGTGCTCAGGGCAGGGGCAGCGTGCAGAGACACACCCACCCAGAGGCCGCAGGGACATGCCAGCCATTTTCTGGAGCGAAGCGGTGCGGAGGGAGGGAGGCAGAGCAGACAGGGAGCCACCTTAGCTCTGCTTCTGGCACATCTCTGCACACTCTTTCGGGCGCAGGTTCAGCTGGTCACCGTGCACTGCCCCTGCCCACCACCATCAGGGGCACACAGAGATGTGCCAGCAGCCAGCTGCTTCTGGGAGCAGCATGGGGCCACTGTCCATGGCATGCAGGAAGCCTGCCTGTCTGAGTCCTACTGCGCCGCCGGCCTAGACTTCGGCAGGTTGTCAGATATTTGTCCTGCATTTTGGGCGCCCCCCCCCCCCCCCCGGTCATTGGGGGTCCTGTGCCACCGCACGGTTTGTTTCATTGTAAATCCTCTTCTGGTGCAATTGTGCCAGATTCTGTGCTGCACCTCTCAGGAGGAAAGCACATCCTGGAGAGTGGGGTTAGGGATAGCTTTAAGTCAGAGTTCTTGAAAAGTTTGAGTGTCTACATGGCTTTAGAGATAAGAATTTAGTCACTGTGAGGAATGATGCCATTTGTATTTAAACAGACCAGTCAGGCTGCAATTCAAACAGTCGACAGAGAGAGAAAGAAAGAGAGAGAGATGGAATAACCAAGATCCTGTTTTTCATTTTACATGGATTTCTGAGTCTGATTTTCTTTCTCAGTTCTCACTTTCTCTAGTTGTAGTGCTTTTTTTGTTTTGCATCTTTCTTCCTTCAGCACACTTACATTTCCCTTACACTGTACCTATGGCCACAGCCTGAACAATCAATCTTGACAATTGTTACTAAATATGACTGTCAAGAATTTCCTGGCTGAATAGTTTTTTGTCAGAAAATGAGAATTCATCTTAAGCTAAACGTTTCACAGAAACGTATTGATTTCTATGAACTTCCACCAAACCCAGGCAAGATTCTGATGGTTTTTTGTCTGATTTCTTGCCAGCTCGCTGGATGAGGTGTTGGGGATCCCAAGCATCTAGGCAGCTCTATCGTAGGGATGCCTTGGCTTTCAGGATTTATGTCCCTGGGTCAATCCCACAATACAAACTGCTCCAGGGTTAGAGCTCTTGGTTCACCATCAGTCTGCTAGCCACATCTTAGCTATGAGTCTTGAACCTTGGGTTCTCAGACTCAATTGCATTTTAAAATTTTGGAAATGAAATGTTTTGATTATTTTGAAATGAAATTATTCAGATTTTCCCCTCCATAGGAAATATCAAAATTTAGACTTTTCATTCTGAAATGATAAAAAAAAAATTCAGAATTTTAGAATTCCTCCTTGAACAGAAATTCCAACTTTCAACCAGGTTAAAAAGCTGTTCTTCATCTTAGGTTTCGGGGGGAGAGGAGGCTGCCTGATCTAAATCATATCTATTAATCTGTTTGACACATTAATGTGGGTTTGACCCATCTATGCAGCTGGAACAAACTGTTAAAAACTGTTTAATAAACTCTGCTGTTTTGCCTGTTCACAAGGTCTGTTTTCCCAGCCCTGACTGATTCCTATTTCCTCTTCAGTGAAGTGCCCCTGCAGCAACCACACCTTTCTCCTGCTCTTTTCAACTGCCTAATTCTAACTGCTTCTCCAAAATGAAACTGAATCTTTCAGGATCTTCTGATTCCAACACTTTTGGCAGCAAATTTAAAACTGATAAAATAAATACTCTTGTCACTCAGTATATAGCTAACGTATGGAACTCACTGCCACAAGATATAATTGAGACGAAGAGTTTAGTAGGATTCAATAAAAGGATTAGACACAGGTAGTGTATAGGAATTGGATAATGTCCCTCTAAGTAGTTTGTGACCTCTCTGGTGGCCCTTACTATCTTTTATGTTTTAAAAGCCATTAGAATCCTGCCAGAGTCCAATGTGTATTTGGACCCAACAATTTCTTCATATTACTTACGTTGTGTAAAGAGCAAAAGACACAACCTATATGTGGTCCTGCCTCAGGACAGGGGACTGTACTTGATGCCCTCCTGAGGAACACTTCCAGTCCTACATTTCTATGATGCTATGATAATCAGAAGAGTTATATTAGATAAGAAAGATGTATAGCCTTTACAAAACATGTTAAGGACATAAGCCAACCATTAGATAATGGAGACTAGGAAGATATGTTTCCAATGGACAATTCATTCCATAATTGTTGACTGCTAGGGTTTCTTTCTTCTTAAGTATCAAGTACTATCTGCTATCAGAAAAAATACTGTACTAGATGGAGCCAGTGATCCCATAGGTATGGCAATTCCTATGTTCCATAAGAGCACCAGACCAAAATTTATGTCTAGGACAATACACACAATGAAGATTTCGGGCTAGTTTACAGCAGTGATCAGAAAAGTAAAGAGGAAGTAAATTATATGAAAAGTGTTACAATATTGTTGTAGCAGAGTGGATCTCTGCTCCGGCCCTGAAGGGGTTAAAAACAGCCCAGGGAAGGGGCTGGGGCTGGAGCAAGCAGCCTTTTGAGCTGGGCTGATTGGGGAAGTGGCTGCAGCTGGTGCCACGCCCCAAACTGAGCCACAGGCCCTTATAAAAGGGCAGAGAAGCCAGGAACCCAAGAGTCTCTTTCTGTGTTCAGAAAGAGAAGGGCCTGGCTGCTGAGATAAGGTACCTAGCGTGGAGCAGGGCTGGGGAAAGGCTGGGGAGCTCCTGCCTGGAGAGCCCCAGGCTGTGGCCTAGTAGTAGGCTAGGAGGTACTAGGGTTGCAGGGTGCAACTCAGGGGTAGGCCAAGGCAGCAGGCCCAAGCTCCTTTGCCGATGATGAGAGGCTAATACTGTAGTCTGCCCCAGGGCGTGGGGCTAGCTAATGACTGGGCAGTTGCCAAGACCCTGAGGCAAAGTGGGGATAGAGGGTGGGGTTGCCTGGGGAGGGGAAACCCCTAAGAGAAAGGGGTTACTGCCAGGGGGGCAGCACCCCATGTAAAAGGGGGACTGGGGTCCAGGGAGGGACACGGGGCCAGAAGGCAGATCACCAGCCTGCAGAGGGGACTCCAGCTGCATGTTCGAGCTAATTCCCTGAAGCAACCAGCAGGAGGTGCCACAGGGGTGAGCTCGCCCGGTTACAATTGTACAAAACAATGGCATGCCTTCATCTGCAGTACTGAGATCATCTTGCCACAAGAAAGATGTACTGGAGCTTCAGAGAAGGGAAGGAAAACTGATTAGAACTAATTAAGGTTTACATACAACCAGAGATTATTTAGCGTGGAGAGGAGACAATTTTAAGATTATTCAAATTGAGAGTTATACTGAAAATGAATCAGATGCTGCATTGTTCCTGCCTCCTGATATAGGAATAGGAGATATGAAATTAAACTAAGATAGTCAATGTAAAATAAACAAAAGGAAATACATATATATACAGCCTTTGGAATTCACTGCTGCCTAAGGCTATCAACCCAAATCTGAAACAGGAATTTTAAAGAACTGAATTACTTTATTAGAGAGACAAGGTGGGTGCGGTAATATTTTATTGGATCAACTTCTGTTGGTGAGAGACAAGCTTTCAAACTTACACAGAGCTCTTCTTCAGGTCTGAGAAACTAACTCAGAGTGCGTACTAAAAAGAAGGTGGAACAATTTGTTTAGCATAAGTACATTAGTTAACACATTTCTCTCACTATATAAGTTCCCATTAATATCTACAGCTTTACAAGTGAATATGGCCAGTCAGGTCTTTTGCTTCAGGACATAAGATATCAGTCACTGCTAGAGGCAGGTTACTCTTTTCTTTGTACCACTGGTCTGTCTTGTGTGCAAGTTCTTACTTTGTGCTATACCTGTTATTTATGTTCTAATATAGTGCTAGTAAAAGACTAACAACAGGGGAGCTTGAACTCACTCTTTGTCCAGACAGCAGGCATTGCATAGGCAGCCAAGTAATCTTTCTGGCACTACATGTGGCATATCTGCCACTACCTGACCTGAAAAAAGTTCAGAAATTATTTGCAGGGAAAGTAGACGAGTTTTCAGGTTCCTCCATTTACTGGCTTTTCAAAGAGACTGTGAACAAAGATAATAATTTTAAGGGTGATTTTTGTGTTTGTTGCACTGGACTTAGATCCCTGGTTAATTTGTTATACGATGCCATGCGCTTGCCAAATGGTAACGGTCAATGGAGACATTTCAGGTGCCTTGAACAGAATTCTTTTCCTGGGGACCCTGGCACCACTCTAAGGCAGACTTGCCATTCTTAGGCAGTCTTTTCTTGGGTAGCAGTGCACTTGTATGCCATCCACCATGGCAGTGCCTTCAGGGAGCACGTTGTTGGGACTTTTTACCAGCAGATTCACTTCAGGGAGTCAGGCATAGTGCTCTTTCCCCACTTAAAATCGCCTTCAGAGGACCCAACACTGGGGTTCCTCTCTAAATGGAGTTGGACTACCTAGACTTTCCTATTCTGGGAACGGAACTGTCAATCTCAGTCTATTCTCTCCTAATAATATTGCCATTAGCATTTCACCGGACTCTTTACTGCCTGAGAGACAAGACTTTACTTACTAGAGAAAACAAACTCTGTAGCAACCCATTTCCAAGTGCCACTTCCAATTCTCCAAATACCCTTTTCAAAAGCCACCCTACTCTGTCATTGTCAGTACCAATTGCCATTCTGATTCAGGCACGCTGGTGAACAGTCGTTTCTGATTTCATATTTGGGTTTAGTGAAAGAACATCACTTTTATATAAACTGAGATAAAAAATATTAATTAAATGCAAACCAGATAACTTGCCTAACTTGTGATATCAGAGGTAGGAAAAAGAAGAGGGTTTGTTTGCTGTTTTATCACATTTTCTTTCCACGTGTGAAGATAGCTCTGCAGATTTCCGCTCCTTGTCCCACATAAATTGCTCCTGCTTTTCAGTGTTGGATGTAGGGTCTGTTAATTGCTGCTGCAGAGGTAGAAGAGGGAGCATAAATGTGTGCAGTGTTTTCAGCCCAGTCCTACATAAACAGTTATTGTGGTCTTGTTTTTATTTCCAGGCAACAGATGCCAGAAATAAATATATATATATATATATATATATATATATATATATATAGAATATGGAGCACATAAGGACAGCCCCTTTCTCTCCTTGTAGATTCTAATAGTATTAAGACACAACAGCATACAGGTGGAGGCTAGACTTTCTCCATATACAATGGTACAGTATTTATAACACCGGACATGGAAATTTATTTGGAAGACTCCATTAAGTGACCATTTTAATTATGTGAAATTTTATACAGCTCTCCCCCCCCCCCCCCCCCGACACACTTTTCTAAATCGGAGAAGTGGAATGTTTCAGGAGACTGAATATGCTGTAAATCTCTGATAAAAGTGTGGGAGGCTTTCATAATAGAGAAAACAAAAACATATAATCACCATTCATTTTTCTTGAAATATTCTGTACTATTTATTATTTATGCAGGGCCACTGGTGTTCCTGGCACTTTAAAGACAAATCAAAAACAGGCCCATGCACTGAGGCGCTTACTACTTAAAGGCCAAATTGGGCAAAGTACAGAGTGCCTTCAATACCCAATCCTGTTCCACTGAAGTCAATAGGAGTTCTACAGCTGTCTTCAATGGGAATCAAGATGGTAATTGAAGTCAAAACCTGGAGGGCACACATCTTGCAGCAGCAGACTCCAATTTAAATGAAGGGAAGGAAGGGATGACAAAAAATCCGTCTGATCCGAAGAGGTGCTTTACAGCTGTAACTCCCATTGACTGAGGCCCAAAATGGGGGTGGGGTGGGGAAGGAGGCTGCACTGGAAGGATAAGAGTACTGAACTGTATATCCTTTGTAGTTACAGTTATTTGAATTGGAGTTTAGCACAGTATATCCCTTTGCTGGATACTCAAAGAAGAGAGGGAGAACATGTGCTAGGCAGTAGAAGTTATTTGAGTTAATCACAGAGCACAAAGGTACAGAATACTGTATGGTAAAGTCATTACAGAATAGGTTCACAGTTTCATAGACTCCAAAGCCAGAAGGGACCAGTGATCATCTACCTCCTGCATAACACAGGCCATAGAACTTCCCCAGAAAATTTCCTAGAACAGATCTTTGAGAAAAACATGCAATCTTGATTTAAAAATTCCCAGTGATGGAGAATCCACTGCAACCCTTATTAAAAAGAACAGGAGTACTTGTGGCACCTTAGAGACTAACAAATTTATTTCAGCATAAGCTTTCATGGGCTACAGCTCACGAAAGCTTATGCTGAAATAAATTTGTTAGTCTCTAAGGTGCCACAAGTACTCCTGTTCTTTTTGCGGATACAGACTAACACGGCTGCTACTCTGAAAACCTTATTAAATTATTCTAAAAACTAATTACCCTTACTATTAAAAAATTACGCATTATTTCCAGTCTGAATCTGTCTAGCTTCAACTTCCACCCATTGGTTCCTGTTATATATTTCTCTGCTACATTGAAAAGCCCATTATAAAATATTGGTTCCCCCTGTAGGTACTTATAGACGGCAATCCAGTTACCCCTTAATTTTCTCTTTATTAAGCTAAATAGATTGAGTTCTTTGAATCTTTCACTATAAGGCGTATTTTATAATTGTTTAATCATCCTCATGGCTCTTCTGTGAACCTGCTCCAGTTTGTCAACATCCTTCTTGAATTGTGAGCATCAGAACTGGACACAGTATTCCAGCAGCTGTTGCATCAGTGCTAAATAACCGCTCTAATCCTACTCCAGCTCCCCTGTTTATGCATCCCAGGATTGCATTAGCTCTTTTTGCCACAGTATTGCACTGGGAGCTCATGTTCAATTGATTATCCACCACTCAAATATTCAACTCCAATATTTTTTTTAGAGTCACTGCTTCGGAGGATAGAGTCCTCCATTCCGTAACTGTGGCCTACATTGTTTGTTCCTAGCTGTATACATTTCCATTTAGCAGTATTAAAACACATATTGTTTGCTTGCACCCAGTTTACTGAGCGATCCAGATTGCTCTGAATCAGTGTTCTGTCCTCTTCAATATTTACCACTTTCCTAATTTTTGTATCATCTGCAAACTTTATCATTGATGATTTTGTGTTTTCTTCCAGGTCATTGATATAGATGTCAAATAACATGGCCAAGAACTGATCCCTGTGGGACACCATGGAAACACACCTGCTTGGTAATGATTCCTTGTTTACAATTACATTTTGAGGTCTATCAGTTGGCCAGTTTTTAATCTTTAATGTGTGCCATGTTAATTTTATATTGTTCTAGTTTTTTAGAGAAAAAGTGCCAAGTACCAAGTCAAATGCCTTTCAGAAGTCACACTGTTACCTTTAATAACCAAACTTGTAATCTCATAAAAAAGATATCAAGTTAGTTTGACAGGCTCCATTTTCCATAAATCCATGTTGATATACATTAATTATATTACCCTCCTTTAATTCTTTATTAATTGAGTACTGTATCAGCTGCTTCATTATCTTGCCCAGGATGGATGCCAGGCTGATGGGATGACATGAGTAATTATAGCCTATTTATCTTGTTTTAATAAAATTGGCTAACACCAGCTCTCTACCAGTCTTCTAGAACTTCCTTAGTGCTTCAAGACTTATTGGAAATCAGAGAGATTCTCAGCCAACTCTTTTAAAACTCTTGGATACAAGTTATCTGAACCTGCTGATTTAAAAATTACTAACTTTAGTAGTTTCTGTTCAACATCCTCCAGAGCTACTAATGGAATGGAAAGAGTGTTGTTTTTGCCATGTGGAGATTATATCCTCTTTCCCCTCCTCCCCAAATACAACAGAAATATTTATTGAATACTTTTGCCTTTTCTGCACTACTGTTGATAATGGTCCATTACTAGATGGAAATGTAGAATTACCAGGATTCTGTTGAAAATATATTTAATAAAGTAGAACAGAGCTTCAAACTAAATGGTTTTCTTGTGTTTTTTATAATCTTTTTAATCTAGTCACAGTAAACAATTTATTAGGATTAAGGCAAACCTCCTATTGACTTTGAGAGGGGTTTTCCCCACCTAAGGACTGCTGAACTAGGATCATTTTGTTTTACCTCAGAAGTGCTTGTTGTAACTTCAGCTGTGCTAAGAATGCACATCTTCAGCTCCAGTAACTTCTCACTTTGAGCACGTTGTATACTTATTCCTGTAGTGAAGCCACAATCTTTTAATGGTTAGAGACTACATCCAGCACTTGCCTCAAAAGCAATCTCCTGCCACTGAATGGAGAAACCATGTCAGATACACAGTTCCAGTAGAAATACACCATCATTCCTGAGATTCGCAGCTTCAAGATCAAATCACTCTGTCAGGCTTACAGAATCTTGCTGAAAATAGTTTATTTCTCAGCATTCTTTGTTACCACCATTAATTGCAGGGAATTTAACTTGGCATATAGCAATTGTGGTGATTGGCATCAGTGTAAAACTCAAAAATAGAAAAAACCCTGAGTCTTACAGGCTTCAGTTCTATGCATGCTTCTTCAGCAAAGTGGATGGAACTACAGTATGGCTGTTATTTTATTAGTGCCTGAAGGCCCACAAAGAGGAAGCTCTGCTACCACTGATGATGACTAATGGAAATTTTGGTTCAAGCCTTAAAGAGACAGACCTCACACTGACAGCCAGTTCAATGGTTTGTACAGTGCCTAACATCGTAGATGAGTACTGTCATGGCTTCTGAATGATCAGGAAGGTTTGGGGGAGCATTTCCTTATTGGGAGATAAATATAAAGAAAAAATATCCTAAGTCAACTCATTTGCAATATTTACTTGACACTTTTGAATAGATATTAGAAAACAAAGCTAGAGTACAGCTTACAACTCTGTTATTTTCTGAAATTCTGGTTCTATCAGTTTATAGCATGACAGTTCATGTGTCTAATACTAAAAGCCCTGGTTTTACTACATCCCTGTCTCTCTCCTAACCCAACACATTAAATTCTTTTTCATGTACAGATGCTACTGAAAATCTCTTTTCCAGGATTTGCATGCGTCTAGTAAGATGGTATGTCTTCTAAGGGCTAGAGCAGCTCTTTGTATGTGTGCGCTTGGGCTAAAGCTGTCCCTGTAAGTGAGGAAGGTAGAAACTAAGGCCCAAATACTTCTTTAAAAGAAGTACTGAACTATGCCATTTCAATTTTTTCAAGAGATGTAGCTATTTTTCTCATCTAAATTGAAGTGACAAATATAATTACGTCACTTCAATGCCTTGCAAGTAAAAGGACCTCCTGTTGCACACTTTGATAGTATACACAGTTGAAGGGAGGATTTCTCTTAGAAAGTTTAGAAAACTATGTACACAACATGGAAACAATACAGTATCTATACCATAGTGTCATTTAGGCCTCAACATATTTTAAAATATATATATTACTGGCTGAGACATCAGATGAGACCAAAAAGAATAGCAGATCATGGTTTAGGTAACAGTTCATACCTTTTTAACAGTGTCAGATCTGGGCACCTTCATTTCAGATATAAACAGTTTAAAACTGATTCAAGCTACTAAGAAACTCAGACCTCGTTCATACTCAGGATTAGCCACAATTGAACATTTGGCAACTGGCACCCAGCATAACTACACCACTGTAAACTGCAAGTGTAGACTAAGCCATGATTTATACCAGTTGACCTCAAGCCTTTTTGTAAGTGGCATAAACTCCTTGCAAACAATTTATTCAAAATGTAGAGCTTGCGTCCTTAAAGAGACCTTCCAAAACTCTCTGCCCCTACCAAGTTCTATTGGTGAATAAAAGTGTTGAAACATTCAAAACTCTGCAGGAGTTACCTTCTCTCTCATTATGCCAAGTAAGGTCTGAATTGGCCAGTTATGTGGCTTGTTCTAATTATGGAGTCAGAAGCAGGACATTTTATAATAATGAATTCTGGTTATGGCTATCACTGACTACTTCAATTAGAGATGCTCAATCATTCTAATTTAGGGAAGAGTAAAAAAAAAACAACTCATACCTGTTCCTAATGTATTGAAAGCAGAGTATCTGGAGACAGTTGAGGGAGGAACATTATGTAGGCACACATGTTGCAAAATGGTTTATTTTTATATAAAAAGACTAAAGTAATTTCAATAACCACTTTACACACACAAAATCAAATAGATGCATTGTATTATATATATTCACAGGAGTAAAGTTTTATTTCCTCTATTAAGGTATCTCAACACATTTACTTTTTATGAGAGTTTCTAATATTCAAGATGAGCATAACTGAACATCTATTCCTGCACTGTCAAGTCTAAGCTTATTCAGCTAGCTAGCTACCTCCATGATCATCTGCAATACGTTAAGGTCTTCTGTTAGCATAACTAGATAATGTTACAAAGATTCAGGTAACAAAAAGGTACTGTTTAACCACCAATAGAGGTTAGAGTGCACATTATTTTTAAATATTTAATATGCATTATTAAAGTCAGTATACAGGGACAAGTCTAGTCCATTGTAAAAACAAATTAAGAGTAGTTTCATATTTACATCTGGCCCGAGGCTTCCCTCACAATTTTGTTGTTTTACTACATTTTCTTATGTTTAAATGTTTTTCTCTATCTGTTGCTGTGTGAAAGACCCACTAAAAGGTGAAAAAAGGAAACTATCTACAAAATGCTGTTAAATACATGACAAGAAGAAAAAACTTCCTGAACTTCCCTTTAATAGTGATCTTCAGTGTTACTTGTAACAGGTAAAGATATTGACAAGTATGTAAGATAGTGTCCCTCTAATATATGCTACAGCTCATTATTCCACGTTAGAGGATGCACAGCTCCAGTTCAAGACCCTATCCTACTGCACAAAATATAGGTTACCTCACTCTTGTGCTAATAAAATCTTAAGTGTTTATTTCACAGTAAACAGTCTATTGTTCAAACTGTTGAAATGATCCTAGAAAAGGCTAATTAAATTACTGCTTATCCATCCAAAAGCAAACAAGTCTGCCACCTAGAGGGAGAGATGTTTTGCCAGTTGTCATCACTGAGGTCTTGCTTCTCAAACAATTTAATCTAAGGTCTACTGATCAACTTCTCCAGAAAGCATATCTTCCTCCAAACCCACATAATGATCTTTCTACTCACAGATGCTTTAGGATTTCTTGCCTCATTTAGTACTTGCTTGCTCCAGACCCTTTACAAGCTTCTTCCCAATCCATATTATAACCAAGCCAGCAAGCATACCTCAATTTTTTTCTAAACTTTAGATGAATCCTAAGTAATGCTTCTATTGAAGCCCATGGTACAGTTCACTGTTCTAAAGGAAGACAAAGTAGGAAAGAATGAGATCCCAATAATGCTGATGTCCCATTTGGAATTCACTAAGCCATCTCCCTAGATCTGGAAGATAGATAGATCACGTACATAACATCTGAGTGCTGCTTGAAACAAGTACTGGTCTGCTTAATACTTTGTCCAGTGGGTGAACTATATATAGTTGGATTAATCTGGGGTCTTTATTTAGTTGGATTGAAGCTATTTAGAGTTGGCTACTCTCTGCTGTTTGTTAACAAAATGAAAGCTGACTTGTTTTAAACAATAGCTGTATAAAACATCAGTATTTAAAATTTCTGATTATCTGAAGTCTCCAATTTGCATTGGCTTTAACGGACTTAACTACAGGAAAGTATTTCAGCAGTTAGAACATAGTAGTAGTTCTATTTTTGACCTTCCTTTGAATTGAGAAACTGATTACATAAGTCTATCATAGTTGGAAGTTTAATTTACCCATGCATAATTTTAAAGAAAAATCTTGATATGCAAGCACAATCTATCCTATTTCAAAACAACAGGGAGTCCCGCACTTATGTTGTTGATAGCACAGATGAACTAACTCATTTGGAAAACTAGTCCCAGAGGGACAGTAGTGTAAAACACTTTGTACCTTGTTAAACGTTTTAGGAAAAAAAGGGAAACTGCAGCTACAGCTGAAAGAACAGTTCCAAGTTAGGCAACTTTTTGCATGGTAAAAATTATGAAAAGACAGCTCAACAATTTTGAAGCAGTATGTTACAGTTAAGTTCAAGACATATGCAACAACCATTAATGACAGATTTACACATCAATCACTGGGTATGTAGCACTGTCAAGATGCCTCAATATATAACTTCTGGTATTAGATGGTATGTCAGTGTGCCTGTACAATAAAAAGTTTCAATTAGGCCGTCAAGCGATTAAAAAAAAAAAATCACACGATTAATTGCAATAGAATACGATTTATTTAAATATTTTTTGATGTTTTCTACATTTTCAAATATATTGATTTCAAGTGCAGCACAGAATACAAAATGTACAGTACTCGCTTTATTTTTGATTACAAGTATTTGCACTGTACAAAAACTAGTATTTTTCAGTTCACATAATGCAAGTACTGTAGTGCAATCTCTTTACCATGAAAGTTGAACTTACAAGCGTAGAATCATGTACAAAGAAAACTGCATTCAAAAATAAAACAATGTAAAATGCAAGTCCACTCAATCCTACTTCTTGTTCAGCTAATCGCTCAAACAGGTTTATTTACATTTGCAGGAGATAATGCTGCCCACTTCTTGTTTACAATGTCACCTGAAAGTGAGAACAGGTCTTCTCATGCCACTGTTGTAGCCGGCATCACAAGATATTTATTTGCCAGATGCGCTAAAGATTCATATGCCCCTTCGTGCTTCAACCACCACTGCAGAGGACATGCGTCCATGCTGATGATGGATTCTGCTCGATAACAATCCAAAGCAGTGCGGACTGATGCATGTTCATTTTCATTATCTGAGTCAGATGTCACCAGCAGAAGGTTGATTTTTTTTTCCTGGTTCGGGTTCTGTAGTTTCTGCATCGGAGTGTTGCTCTTTTAAGGCTTTTGAAATCATGCTCCACACCTCGTCCCTCTCAGATTTTGAAAGGCATTTCAGATTCTTAAACCTGGGATCGAGTGCTGTAGCTATCTTTAGAAATCTCACATTGGTACCTTCTTTGCATTTTGTCAAATTTGCATTGAACGTGTTCTTAAAACGAATGTGTGCTGAGTCATCATCCAAGACTGCTATAGCATGAAATATATGGCAGAAGTGGGAAAAACAGAGCAGGGGACATACAATTCTCTCCCAAGGAGTTCAGTCACAAATTTAATTAATGCATTATTTTTTTAACGAGTGTCATCAGCATGGAAGCACGTCTTCTGGAATGGTGGCTAAAGCATGAAGGGGCATATGAATATTTAGCATATCTGGCATGTAAATACTTTGTAATGCCAGCTACAGAAGTGCCACAAGAACACTGGTTCTCGCTTTCTGATGACATTGTAAATAAGAAGCAGGCAGCATTATCTTCTGTAAATGTAAACAAACTTGTTTGTCTTAGTGATTGGCTGAACAAGTAGGACAGAGTGGACTTGTAGCCTCTAAAGTTTTACATTGTTTTGTTTTTGAGTGCAGTTATGAACAAAAAAATAAATCTACATTTGTAAGTTGCACTTTCACAATAAAGATTGCACTACAGTACTCGTATGAGATGAATTGAAAAATACTATTTCATCATTTTTACAGTGCAAATATTTGTAATAAAAAATAATATACTTTGATCTCAATTACAACACAGACTACTATATGAAAATGTAGAAAAACATCCAAAATATTTAATAATTTTCAACTGGTATTCTATTGTTTTAACAGTGCGATTAAAACAATTAATCGTGATTTTTTAATTCATGACTAATTTGAGAGTTAATCACGTGAGTTAACTGCAATTAATCAGACCCAGTTTCAATATATTATACTTGTCAATTTACGAGTCGTTTTTACACAACAGTTTCATACTGTTCATAAATGTCACCTAATGAATTTCTACTGTTTAAAGAGAAAGCCAAGATGAAGTTCAACTAACACTGTTAGACTGACCACTTTTTATATTTACAAGTTTATTTCAGTTTTTGCTGTACAAAGTCAGAAGTGCAATTCATTTTGTCAATCTCCATCAGTGACTATCTAAACAAGATACAGATATATACACAAAAGCCATGCCTTTAACTTCATCGTTTACACTAGAGTTACATACTGAGTTGGATGCAAACAGCATCCACACAGTGCAAGGCATAGCTTCAGTTTTTCATGTTTACTTGTCTTATACTCCTTATGGGTAAGAAAAGTCTTCCAGTACTCCAGTTCTTGATTCTAATATTATATTTAACAATCCTGTTTAGTGACAGTGCAGCTTCAGAATTAAAAATGCATTTCTTTATTATCTATATTCTTGCAGGACCATGTTTTGGTGTTTTGTTCCAGATGTAGCTTTAAAGAATCTTCATTTTTTGAAGTAATTTCTTGTCCATATTTATTATCATTCAAATTATTTAATAAAAACAGGAAAAACAAGGCCATTTTCCCCAAACACTGCAAATTATGCACAAGTGTAGAAACAAAGCTCCTAAAAATGCTCCTTGATTTGCCTTCTTTTAGACTGAAGCAATTGAAGATAATTGTGTGAAAGCACTCAACAACTGAATTATTCCCATTTTAAGTTTGAAAAACATTTGAGAGTATTACAAGTTCAGCATATTCATAGTTCCAAGTGGCTCTCTTAGGGAATTCTGCAGCGCAGACATTCATGATAATCTGCTCAGGACTTGGCGTTCTAATGGTTCTTCACCCTTCAAGTTGATTTAGAAGATCTCACTCTAGAAGGGAAGTCAAAAAAAGATAACCAAAACATTTATTCTCTTTCAGGGAACATTCATATTTATGAAAGCCAAGGTATGGTAGAATTAAAAAAAAAAAAAAAAAGTACTGCATCTACATGTGATCTTATTGTGCTATACACTGATCTAGAAACTTCACACATATGCCCTTTAAAAATTCAGGTGTAAGACTTCCAGGGTACCAAATGACACTATAAAATGGTTCTACTGCCCCATACTGTTAAGATCACTCCTTTGATACTGAAAAAGAAAGAGTGGGGAGGTGCTAGAACAGTGGTACTTAAACCAGTGTGTAAGGAGGCACCCTGGCTCCCCGCCGCACCTGAGGGGGAAGAGCCACAGCAGGCACCTCCGTGGGCGGAGCCAGTACCGCCTGTTCCCGCCCCTCGGAAGTCAAGGGGCGGGACAGGAAGTATAAAAGCCAGGGCCCAGAGCTCAGTTTAGCCCAGGACGCCGAAGAGCACAGACGTGGAGGCCCGAGCTCCCGCTCGGCCCAGCTTGCCTTGTGCTCACTATCCAGAGGAGCGCTGGCCGGACCTACCTCGGGCCCGGTATCCAGAGGACCCTCAGCCTGAACTACCCTGCGCCCGCTGGCCGGAGGAGCCGCCAGAGCCTGCTCCCTCCCAGTTCTCCGAGGAACCTATGGTCTGGGACCCGCTGAGTTACGCTGACGGAGGACAGGTACCTGGGGAGGGGGAAATTGGAAGTAGTCCAGGGGTGGCTGACTACAGTCAGGCCGCAGAAGGCCCCCGAGCCTATGGCCGTGTGTATCGGCCAGGATCCCCACTGACCACCCTGTCAATGTGTTTCGGTTGGGAGCCCTACTGACTGCCTTAACGGCGACCGCCGCTACCAGGGCCCCGAGCTGGAACGCAGAGGAGTGGGTGGGCCTGCGTTCCCCCTGCCACCCATAACTGGGTGGCAGAATTCCCCCTTCACCCAGAGCCCCTGAGCTGTGTTACAGTTTGTTTGTTGCCCCGCCCTGCCTAAGGGCCAGGGCCTATAGACATTGCTACCGCTCTGCCCTGCCCCAAAGGGCCAAAGCCTGAACTGTTTGGTGCCCCGCCCTGCCTAAGGGCCAGGGCCCACAGACCTCATTTGCTCGACCCTTGAGTACAGGACCAGCGTGGAACCCGTCCCGCTGCATAGAAGGAGGCGCCCTGGCTCCCCGCCGCACCTGAGGGGGACGAGGCCCGAACCGACCAGCTTACACAGTGAAATAAAGATGTGGTCAAGTGACATGAAAGAGCATGTAAATCTTGATAGGCACAAAAACAAGGAAGTGGAGGGAAAAAAACGAGGCAGATACAAGAAGTGTTATTTGTTAAAGCTGATCCTACATTTGAACAGTTTAGAGACAAGCAGTAGTTATACAAGAACTGCTAACATGAAGCATGACTGCTTATGTAAGTAAAATAATGAACTAATTCATGCTGTACTTTACAGCTTGAACTGCTAAGAGAGGTTTCCCAAACTTTACTGAGAAATGCTTGATACAGAAAAAAAATAAATGTCATACTCAAAGATTTCAAAATATTTAGTCTCATCACACTAGTTATTGTACTCATTTTGCAAGATGGATAAATGAAGATAGCGATTACATGATTTGCCCAACACCACACTGAATGAATAGCAGAGGGAATTAAACCCAGAAATCCTTGCTGCTAGTCTTTTTGTTTTAATAGGACGCGTTGCTAAGTGTTGCCATGGTTGAAATCAGAAGTGTACTTTAGAATCCTCTCTCACATTGAAAAAAATTTGAATGGCTGATTAATAGAAATACTCCACAATTCCTCTTTTCCTTGGCACTCTAAGAAGAAATCTGAGACTAATGGATGTAGAAAGGTACACGACATGAGAATTTTGAGGGAAGTTAGTGACTGTATTGAGCATTGCTGTGGCAAGTAAACAGGAATGGGTCATCCACAGTTTTATACCCACACTATTTACAGAAATTCTGGGCTCCTTTATTTTTAAAAATATTTTCACTCCCTGTGGAAGACAATTAACTTTCTATAACTACATACTGTAAGTTACAAATCTATGTCCTCTTTACAACGACTTTTGGAAAGGGTTAACTCATCCCTCTAGTATTAGCTCCACTAAACACAGGAGGTAACTTTATAAGGAAAAACTATTGCATTAGGATTATGTCAACACACAGACTGTCAGAAATGGACTAATCACATCACCATGTTGCTATTCCACAAGTGGCACAAACACAAAAATCTAAGTGTACACTGGGGAAGGGTAACTACTGCTTTTCAAGTAGCATTGCTGAAAATAAGTCACCTTAACTACTCCCCAGACCATCAAACTACATATCCTGTTTTGTTTCCTTCCAGACAGCAGTAACCTGCATATGACTGGTTATCTTGCATCTCTACTGATGAAGACAGACATATATGCTCTCACTTGAAGTGAACTATTGAGTTAGTTGCCAAGTTTTCCTATTTTGCCAACTGTGTAAGATTCTGTAGCAGGGCATTTTACATCTAATCACAGAACAAGAGGGCACCAGATTCTATTATACAGTAGTGTTACACAAATCAAAATATGTATATGTAACAAGTAGAGCAAAGCAAATAACTGATTTTTTTCAGTTCACCCAGAGTTGTTTAAATAAATAAAATTAAACTAATTTTTTTAATTTAAGTCAAAATGAAGCCAAAGAGTCTAAAAAGTTTCAGCGAATGAAGAAGTCCATTCTGGGATGACCAAAACATGTTTGACCCGAAATGCTTTGTTTCGAGCAATATTAGAGGGCTAGATTCACTAAACATCACGAAGAGGAGCAGCCTTCCTTATAACTTTTGCCCGGTAGTTAGGGGACTCACACCACCAGGGTATGTTCACTCTCTCTCTCTGACTCAAGTGGAACAGCTTCAACAGGAGAAGAGAGGCTTGCCCCAGAACACAACATAGCTTGGTGGTTAGGGCACGATCCTGCGATGCAGAAGACCCAATCCAAATCTTTGCTCCATATCAAACAATGGAGATAACTGAACCCAGGCCTTCCACATCCCTGGTGAGTGCCCTAAGCATTGGGCTAAAAGTTTTAAGGAGGAACTCACCACCAGCAGTTTTCTGAATGGGACCTACGTTCCCTTGTGAAGCTAGCCCACAACTTTTTTGGACTAAACTATTCAATTAATGTGTGTCAAATTTGAAAAAACAGTTTCAAGTCAACAAAAAACATTTTTCAACAAATAAACTATTCATCCAAAAGATTTTGCTCAGCTCTAGTAACAATGGTTAAAGTTGGTTCTGAAATATTTTTTGTATGCTGAGAATTTAGCCCACTTTAAAAATTACACAAGATTCAGGGGGATCAGAAGTGTTTATCCTGCTCAATTTGTCAGAATGATACAATACATATTTCACAGTAGTTTGTCTTATGTTGATAAATGCCTTTCTTCCATTTAAATTTCTCACATACCTTCATCAAGAGGTACTGATGATTTAGTTTCTGATGTCAGAGTATCCATATCTTCAAAAGTTTTGGCACCTGGGTTATCTTGCTCCACTTCACATAAATATACATCAATGGGTCCCTTTGTGCTCTTTATACGTACTTCTATACAATCCTGTAAAACAGATTTAATATATTGAAAATCAGAAGAAATTTATAGATTAAGCCAAACTAATTTTTACTTCAAGTATTTTGCATATATTTTAACACAAATTAACATACAAGAACAGGTCCAGATATAGAAGAGACATTTTTATTTTAACAGACTTAATTAAGCCAATTTAAATGTTCCTTAGTTCTTGGTAAATCGATAGGTTTACCTATGAAGCTGCCATACTGAATGACATCGATTAAATAATGTAATTAAGCAACTGAACATTTCTGTGCATTAGAAGAGTTTTGTTTTGATAAGGGTCTATCTAATGTGAAGACCTACTTTTTCAGTTGGTCGTGTTCAACAGGCCATGTTGACAAATGACTGGATTTTATTACACTGTTAAAAACCGAGGTAGCAAAAGTGGTGAGTTTAGGGTCAATGTGACAATTGAATAGCTCAAAACAATCAGTGCTGGCACAAATTTTACTTCTAGCACAATCAGTATGGCAGAACAAATTTAATAAATTGCTATATCAACGCCCCCAGTAAATAATATCAGCAATGCAATGGGCTTTCAAGAACCAAAAGGCAGAGGACACCAAATCACCCCAAGACAGCAATCAAAAAAATGAATTAGGCATAAACATTATAGGGAAACAAGTTCCAGAACTATTTTTTCCCCAAAGAGACAAGTGCATTGTAACAGAAAAAAATCAAATATGCATGAAAATTTTACAGTATGTTGTTCTAGCTTTCTAAACAATTTCAGTCAGGGCTGTTAGCACCTCTTAATATGGTTGCCTGAAACTTTCCATTATAAGCCCATTTTCAGTTGCTTATAAAACTGTGCCTAACCAACCATTTAGGCTGAAAATTTCCATGTTAGCCATCTACCTCAGGAGGAATCATTTTGGAAAATTTCAGCCAAGGCAGTTTACAGCTGTTTCCAAGAATGAATGTAGGGAAAAAACACACTGCCAGAAACTTTTAATATAGCCAAAGCAATACATTCTTTGAGAAGCTGTAGCTCCCTGATGCTAAGCAACTTAGTGAGACCAAGCTTGTCAGAGATCACTACTAACTGTGTGTTCCTCTTTTTTGATTGCCTGACTTGACTACCTGGGATCTGATTTGCTTAAGTGCAGCACACTCAGAGCTGCAACCAAAGCCAACAGGAGCTGCGTTTTGAACATATAAAGATCTATATAGTGTTAAGTTAAATCAGGTCTAGGAATCTCAAATTGGGTAGTAGTGTATGCTTGTAAACGTAATCTCTGTGCCTCAGTTCTCCATCTGTAAAATGGGGGGGTGTTAATTATGACTCCTCATCTCAAGCTGTGTTGTTAAAATAAATTAATTTGTGAAGCATTCAGGCAATTTAGCAATGAGCATCTTAGAAAAAGTCCAGAAAAATTAATAATTCTGTTTCCAGAGCAAGGTTTAAGTGAATACCATCTATCCTTTGCATTGATTGAGATAGACACATTGTGGAGAAAAATAGTATGTGATCATACAATCAAAGATCACAATGCTTATGCACAAGGGGATCAAATTCTGGCTGTATAAGGAACCATAAAGGTGACATTTCTTAACAATGCTTGATTTTGCCATCTTAAATCTTTTTTAACATAGTTTTGTGTACAAGGTATACTCTACTTCCTTAATTTTCTCTCTCCTACACTGGCTTCAAATGCTCCTTTTTTACACCTTTTACCGTTAAAAACAGATGCATCTTTCATATAGTCTATTTTATTCAGAACTTGGAATAAAGGATTTTCAGATTAAATTAGCAAACACACACATGCCCAAAGTCACAATATTTTTGCAGTTTGTAACAAAAATAAACTAAGTCTTTTTTTTTAGGGCAGAAGGAACCATTATGATCATCTAGTCTGACTTCCTATATAACAGGACAGTAAACGACCAGAGTGAGATGTCCGGCACTTTTCACTAGCAAATATAACAATCCTCTCCAGAGGAAATTCCAGAATGATCTCACTTGCCTAGATTTTACAATCTATTTATACTTAGGAGTTTGCACTAAACCCTGTAAAGTACCGTATAAGCTTCTTTATTCAATTCCCCCTCAAACTCAAGTACCGAATGAGGTAGCTTGGGCATCAGTTACAGATGCTCCTCCATCCCCAGCAAAAGTGAAGTGGTAATCTATGATATAGTATTTTCCTAGTCTAGACAGTAAGAGTCACCATCTTAAAAGCGAAAACGCTGTCCCCACACATTTTTACACCAAACATTATAGCAAGTACCTTTGTTTTATGAAACATATCAGATAAGAATGCCAATATTATATAATACCAATATTAATTTCTGTAAGTGAAAAATCAACTGCTCTTCTTGCAAACTCTAATTCTAAAAATGCAATTGCCTTAGAGTGATGAAAAGCAATACTTACTTCTTTAGGAGCTGGTATTTCTAGTTTTGTTTCTTCTGGAGCTTTGATTGCCATAACGATCTGTTCTTGAAAGGCCTTAATGCTATGAATATCTTGATATGTCACATAAGCTAGTGTACACATAAGTCAAGGATTCCATAAGGAAATCTGTTAACTGTTTTAAGAAGAAGGTATGGCTGTTAACATGTGATATAATTACTTTCTGATCTCTTTCAAGGAATGGACAAGTTTCACTGGTTATTGTCTGAAAATGAATTTATTTAAGCACCAGATTTTCTTCTAGTTAGCCTTCTGCCTAGAGGCAAGCATAGAATGAGAATCTTAGTTGATATTCCCAATTTTCATGTTTGGTGTTTAATTCGTGTCTCAATTACAAAACTACTTTTCATTTGTCAAAGCTTGCCTATGAGATAGGAATACTAAATGTAAATATTCATAATTACTATAGTGACAGTGTTTCTTTAAGACTGCTCCTTCAACTTTTACCCTCTGCAGTTTATTCTATATAGACATATATCTGCAAATGTAAGTTTCTTTTACTTGCCCTGTACTAAAGCATGAGGAAAAATCATAGAATATCAGGGTTGGAAGGGACCTAAGGCCCTCATCTAGTCCAACCCCCTGCTCAAAGCAGGACCAATCCTCAGACAGATTCTTCCCCCCCAGATCCCTAAATGGCCCCCTCAGGGACTGAACTCACAAGCCTGGGTTTAGCAGGCCAATGCTCAAACCACTGAGCTAGCTCTCCAATCTCTTACTTGCCATTCTAAATTTCCATCACTAACTGCTTGGTGCCAATAGCCAAAGTAACTGGTGCAGCAGTTAAAAGGATATTTTGTGTTTTCTGTATCATCTGTTAATTCAAACAACTGGTGAGCACAGTCTTTAATTAATTCATCCAGAGCTTCTTCCATTGCTGATAAATCAGAAAGTTCATCTCTAAGCTTTTGTTGCTCTGATGCCTTTCCAGCAATCTGATCGAGATCAGATCCTCTAAAAGAATATGAAAGTTATCAAGAACATTATTTAAAGCTTATATTTATAAAGTCTATAGTGTAATGCAAAATACTTAAACATTTTCTAACTTTTAAAAAAAACATAGCTAAAATGTTGAAAGCTTTTTGGTCAAACCATTATTTTTAGTTTCTTGTCAGTTAAAAAAAATCTTCACAATTGCTTCATTTCCTGATATTAGAAAGTTAAAAGCACACTATAATTACAGACTGTATTAATTATACAGTGCAATTTAAGAGGCCGTACCATCTCATTTATGAAAGTTACTGCGAAACACTAATGAAGCTAAAACACATGTTCACAATTACGTCAAAGTTAGATCAAACTACATCACACAAAGCATCCGTATTATTTTTGCAAATGTAAGTTAGAAATTTCAAAGCCAACTCACACCCACTGGATAAGGTTCTTAGATCTTTTCTGAATTAGGTGGATTCCATCCAACACATTGGTGATGTCATATACTCTTCGTTTTCGTACCCCCAAAGTTGTTGCTACTTCATTCAAATCAAGAACACCATCTGGAGCAGTTTTGACAAGATCCATGAATTTTCGGGTCAGGTAAACCAGGGATGCATCAAAACGAGGCTTTGTGACTTTCAGGGTTTCTGTAAAGGTTTGACATCGTATCATTTAGTATTAACCCTTGGAGCTCTGTTCAAAGCATTGTCATAATTTTCCAATATACAATGCTTATGAGAAGTGTTACATTTGCACAGGAGGTTGAAGTTTTGTTCTATATCAGTACAAGTCATACAGAAAGCTGTCCATCCAATATGCCTTAATTAATTTGCAGAAGTTTTATCTAGAAAGCTAAAAAGATACCTCCATGCCTTTTAAATTCTGACATTAGACTTCCAACAAGGATATCAACTGTGATATGAACATATGGATAAGTAATTTTACAAACTGGTGGGTTACTAAACAGCCATGATGATATCTTTTGTTTAAAATAGTCCTATTGCCAATTACGAGCCTGTAATCAAGAGATAAAAAGACTGTCTGAATGGCACCTACCTATGCCATCTGGTCCCTCACTTAAATATAACAAAATTAAAAGTTGCTTATTATGTCTTCTTATAGGAGCCATTTAACAAGTTCACAAAGGAAAACGTAAACTAGACCACACAGTTTTCAAACAGCTGTAATTATATGAATATCAATTACCACAATTTACTTAAATTCAATTACTGGCTAATTTGCTCCTCCATTTCATTTAATCAAAACATCAGGAACAAAATCTTTTTTAAGAACTCCATCCACCTTTTGATCTTTCAAGAAAGATTAATTCAGACATTGACCACCGAAAACTACAGAAAGCATTTAAAAAACAAACAAACAAAAAACACACCTGTCTCTTACAGGTGATTTTTTTTTTTTTTTTTTTTTTTAGGGGAAGTGGAATTAATTTGGAAATGTTTGGCTTCTGACTGTGAGAAAGGTTGTTTAAACTAAGCTTATGTCTACACTGCAGATGACTGTCAGCACAGTTATATTGGTCAGGGGCCACACTAATGCCAGAAGTCTGTAGTGTAGATGCAGCTATACCAGCAAAATTGCACATTACCAATATGTAGCACAGCTTTGCTTGTATAACTGTGTCCACAATGGGAGTGCTTTGCTGGTATTAGTATACTAGTACTTCTATACCAGTGAACCACTCCTAGTGTACACCCAGCTTACGCAAACTATTAAGTTGATTTCTGATCCTTGGATAAAGTTTATAGAAATATGGTTTAAAAACAATTCAGTTATTAATCACATAAATGTTTCCAAGCAGAACTTGTTTTTACCCTTAAAGTTTTGTTTAGACATCAAAGGTGCAGAGCTCGAGGATATTGCACATGCAGCTATCAAAAGTTCTGAAGACTGACACTGAGAAACTGCTCGGTACTCTTATACTTTGGCCATTTCTCTGTCTTTAATTCCTGCAATTTAACCGGAAATGTTTTATTCGAATGTGAAATATTAGAGTACATATTCCATTCAAATACTGCATGTTTTGAACACCTTACAAGACTGAGAACCAGACAACCGAGGAGTCCCAGCAGAACGCTTGCTAGGCTCATCAGAACCATTCTAATAAACTAAATCCCCAATCCTGTAATTGGATCCATGCAGGAAGACTCTCAGTGAGTTCAACAGGAGACTCTATGGGCCCAAGAGTCCTTTGAGAGTATACGGAATCAAGACCTACCTCAGTCTATCTGTAAAACACTAAAGGTGCTCCATAGGCCTAAGAGGCTCTCTTACTGGTTCTCTCTATAGTTCAGAAGTTTCAAATACTGTACCACTATAGGGTGCACTCCAGTCCAGGTTTTACAGCCCAAGAGCACCTGAAATTTGATAAAAAAACAAACAAACAAAACACTAAAACCTATGGGCTAAATTCTCCACAGCTCACTAACTTCAATTGAGTTGCATGCCATGCAACTCATAGCAGAATTTGTCCCATATATTCCTTAATTTGTACTATTAAACTACCAATTTCTGTCACTGATTCAGTTAAGACTATGCCTGCTGCAGGTCTGACTTAATAAATCTTAAGATTTTTTAACTGAAATTTTCCAGCATTAATGAGACATTTGACTTTAGTTTGCATGACATCTTCATAGTATGTTATTTATACCATTCCTGTAAGGTTGTGTACCTTATATATCAGAACGGCAGAGATCCAATCACCAAATCAAATTAAACTAAACAGCCAAAAAAATTTTAAGTACAGCAGAAGCAGAAAGCCTGCCAAACAATCAGTGGGGTCACTGGATGATCAAGGTGCTAAGGGAGCACTCAAGGAAGATAAGGCCATTGTGGAGAAACTAAATTAATTATTTGCATCAGTCTTCACTGCAGAGGATGTGAGGGAGATTCCCACACCTTTTTAGGTGACAAATCTAAAGAATTGTCCCAGGCTGATGTGTCAACAGAGGAGGTTCTGAAACAAATTGATAAATTAAATGGTAATAAGCCCCCAGGGCCAGATGGTATTCACCCAGGAGTTTTGAAGGAACTCAAATTTGAAACTGCAGAATTACTAACTGAGGTATGTAACCTATCACTTAAATCAGCTTCTGCACCAGATGACTGGAGGATAGCGAATGTGACACCAATTTTTAGAAAAGGATCCTTGCAATTATAGGCAACTTCGGTACCAGGCAAATTGGTTGAAATTATAGTAAAGAACAAAATTGTGAGGCACATGGATGAACATGATTTGTTGGGAGAAGAGTCAACATGGCTTTTGTAAAGGGAAATCACATTTCACCCATCTATTAGAATACTTTGAGGGGAGGTCAACAAGCACGTGGAAAAGAGTGATCCCGTGGCTATAGTGTACTTGGACTTTCGCAAAGCCTTTGACAAAGTCCCCCACTAAAGGTTCTTCAGGAAATTAAGCAGTCATGGGATAAAAGGGAAGGCCCTCTCATGGATCAGCAACTGGTTAAAAGATAGGAAACAAAGGGTAGGAATAAATGGCCAGTTTTCACAATGAAGACAGGTAGTGGGGTGCACCAGGGATCTGTACTGGGATCAGTGCTGTTCAACATATTCATAAATGATCTGGAAAAAGGAGTAAACAGTGAGGTGGCAAATTTGACAGATGATACAAAATTACTTAAGGTAGTTAAGTCCAAAGCAGACTGCAAAGAGTGACAAAGAGATCTCACAAAACGGGGTGACTGAGCAACAAGCTGAAATTCAGTGTTGATAAATGCAAAGTAATGCACATTGGAAAACAAACTCAACTATATATAAAATGAGAGGGTCTAAATTAGCTATTACCACTCAAGAAAGATCTTGGAGTCATTGTGGATAGTCCTCTGAAAACATCCATTCAATGTGCAGCACCAGTCAAAAAAATTACAGAAAGTTAGGAACCACCAGGAAAGGGATAGATAGTAAGACAGAAAATATCGTAATGTCACTATATAAAACCATGGTATGTCCACACCTGGAATACTTTATGCAGTTCTGGTTGCCCCATCTCAAAAAGATATTAAAGCTGGAAAAGGTACAGAGAAGAGCAACAAAAGTTATTAGGGATATGGAACAGCTTCCACACAAGGAGATATTAATAAGACTAGGACTTTTCAGCCTGGAAAAGAAATTACTTAGGGGGACATGATGGAGATCTATAAACTCATGAATAGTGTGGAGAAGGTGAATAAGGAAGAGTTATTTATTCCTTCACATAACACAAGAACCAGGGGTCGTCCAATGAAATTAATAGGGAACAGATTGATACCAGTCAGCTCTGTGCTCTTGGGGAACCAGGGCGCAGCATCCAGCCTGTTTGACTCATGAAAGACACCTCCCTCTCCCGACCAGTCTCTGCTTGAACCAAAACTGATCAGAGAAAAGACTTGCAGAGAGCAGTAAAGGGTGTTGGGAGACACACCTAGACCCCTCCTGACAAGGGTGACAAGAACAAAGGCAACTCCCCTAGACTCATCTGCATGAAAGATGGGAAAGGTATCTCCATTAGCATACAGAATGGAGAACAGAGAACCACACTGAACTCTGGGACCAGAAAAAAGCAAGGAAGCACTGCATCATGGCAGATCTCTGCTCCAGATGTTAACGAACCCACGCCTGCACACACCCAGCTCAGCAGTTATCAGACCAATTCTAGTAATGAATCCTTGATTGATATCCAAAATACTGATGCTGCCTAATTGCACTGTGAGCTCCCTGGACGAAAACATCATCCATAGTGAAGAGTGATCAGCTCCTATTGTCTAGCCTAAAGAAAACCCTTGAGTCATCAGTTTACCCAGAAACAAATCTAGTGTTCTCCCTTGAATCATTGTTGTTTCTCTACAAAAACCCCTACCTATGTTTAAGTGTTCTGATGCATGGATCAACTCTGCATCAGTTCCACTGGGATTTCATCTTCTCCTGACTGATCGTGCTAGGGGCTCTGCCAGTCTCCAGCACTCAGGACCCTGAGCTACCACCATCGCTTGGGAACCCCAACCAGTTCAAGCTTCACGAAGCGGTGAGATCCCTCTCTCTGTTTTCTTTTCTACCTCAGGTATTGACCTTTAATAATGTAACTGTTATATTGGTTTAGGTTCTCCTTGTGTAGTTGTCACTATTATTCAATAAATAACTTTTATGGTTAAGCTGGTTGCTTCTCTCTCTGAACCTAACTCTTTTGTGTTTCTAGCTTCCCCATTTAATCTTCAGCAACGCCAAAGATCCCTGTAGCATCCAAAAATGCTGTGGGGTTTGCTCATCAAGTGGGTTACTACCAGTACAATTGTGATGTGAAAGTGGGGATAGGGACATGCTGAACCTGTGACATACGAGGGTAGCAGCCTGGAAGTGCTGCTCGACCCAGACTACTGAGTCCAGGGGCATATAAGGGTGGCAGCTTGGAAGTGCTGCTTGACCCAGTCCGCTGAGTACAGGGGCATATAAGGGTGGAAGCCTGGAAGTGCTGTTTGACCCAGCCTGCTAAGGCTTACTCTGCTCCAGTGCAGTACTTGTGGAATAAAAGGGTGACAGCTTGAAAGTGCTGCTTGGCCCAGCCTATTGAGCCCAGGGGCATATAAGTGGGGGGCTCTTGAAACTGCTGCTTGACCCAGTCCAGGGACATATAAGGGATCAGCTTGAAAGTGCTGACTGACCTGATCCGCTCAGACTTTGCTCAAGCCTTAGGGAACACAGGATAGCTCCATTGGGAGGGGACTTGCAGAACGGAGAAGTAGAGCTCCATATGAAAACACACGTGACACAAGCAGTACATTGATAGAATTACAGAAACCCCCTCCCCAGAAGAGTAGCCCTAATAAATGAGCATACCTCAAAGTAAAGGGCAAATCTGGTAACAAGATTTAAAACAAACAAAAGGAAATATTACATTACACAATACAGCCAACCTGTGGAACTCATTGCCAGGGGATGATGTGAAGGCCAAAACTATAACAGGGTTAAAAAAAGAATTAGATACATTCATAGAGGACAGATCCATCAACGGCTGTTAGTCAGGGCTGGGCAAACTTTTTGGTCGAGGACCACATCTGGGTATGGAAATTGTACGGTGGGCCATGAATGCTCACGAAATTGGGGATAGGGGTGAGGGCTCCTGCTGCAGATGTGGGCTCTTGGGTGAGGCTAGGGGTAAAGGGTTGGAGGTGCAGGAGGGTGCTCTGGGCTGGGACCAAGGGGTTTGGAGGGTGGGAGACGGATCCAGGTGGCACTCACCTTAAAAGCAGCTCTTGGAAGCAGCAGCATGTCCCTATTCCGGCTCCTATGCAGAGGCATGGCCAGGTGGCTCCATGCACTGCCCCGTCCGCAGGCGCCACCCCTGCAGCTCTCACTGGCCATAGTTCCTGGCCAATGGGGGCTGTGAGGGTGGGGCTTGGGGCATGGGCAGCATATGGAGCCCCATCTGCCCCATGCGTAGGAGCCAGAGGGGGCGACATGCTGCTCCTTTTGGGAGTTACGGCACACGCAGAGCAAGGCAAGCCCCAGACCCAGCTCCTCGACAGGAGTTTGAGAGATGGATTAAAACATCTGAAGGACTGGATGCGGCCCCTGGGCCATAGTTTGTCCACCCCTGCTATTAGTTGTGGGTGTCCCTAGCCTCTCACTGCCAAAGGTGGGGAGTGGATGGCAGGAGTTAGGTCACTCCAAGCTTGCCTATTCTGTTCATTCCCTTTAGAGCACTTGGCATTCACCACTGTCAGGATACTAGGCTAGGAGGACCATTGGTCTGACCCAGCATGGTCGTTCTTATGTTCTTAAATTTGCTAGATGATTTATTAATTGGGAGTTTGCATCATTTCATATTCATAACTAGTGAAAACTGCCTCTAAACAGGCTCAAAATTCACTCAATCTTATGTTTATCTGGATAAATTCGGAATACTGTTTTGAAACATGCAAGACTTAAAGCCATGTATACATTAATGGGATATCTGCTACAAAGAGTAAGCAGTGCATGTAACAAAGTTTTCAAAATAAAGCATTTATCATAGTTTCATATTGTAATTACATAGAAGCCGTTTATCCCACCCTCCTTTAACTGGCTCTCCCCATTTACTGAACCAGAACTCCAGGGCCAGAAACAGGCTCTCTCTACTATGGTTGGCTAGATGGCGCTGCAGCATCACATTTTTCCATTCTTTGGTTTATCTGGAATTTTGATTATATGATAGGGCAGTCTGGTCCCAATTAGACTGGATAAACGGGGTTCTACTGCAGAACATATTCGGTCATCCCTTTCCTATCAGGCCTTATATGCCTGTAGCCCCATTTCCCTGCTCCATTCCAGCATGTCTTCTGTAAGGCAGGGGTCTCCCAAGGTTATTTATGGGGGTGGGGTCTCGCAGTATTGCCATCCTTATTTCTGCACTGCCTTCAGAGCTGGGTAACTGGAGAATGGCGGCTGTTGGCCAGGCACCCAGCTGTGAAGGCAACGTCCTGCCAGTAGCAGCACAGAAGTAATGCGGCTGGCAATATCATACCATGCCACCCTTACTTATGTGCTGCTGCCTTCAGAGCTCGACAGCCGAAGAGTGGCGGCTGCTGACAGAGGATCCAGCTCTGCAGGCTGCAGCACAGAGGTAAAGGTGGCAATACCATACTATGCCATCTTTACTCCTGCACTGCTGCTGGTGGTGCCTCTCCCTTCAGAGCTGGGCTCCCATCCAGCAGCCACCACTCTCCAGCTGCCCAGCTCTGAAGGCAGCATCACCACCAGCAGCTGTGCAGAAGTAAGGGTCGCAGTACTCCAACTCCCCCCACAATAACCCTCTGATCCCCGCCATGACTCCTTTTTGGGTCAGGACCCCTATAATTATACCACCAGATTTCAGATTTAAATAGCTAAAATCATGAAATTCACAATTTTAGAAGTCCTATGACTGTGAAATTGACCAAAATGGACCAGGAATTTGGTAGGGCCCTACTTATACTCCATCTCCTTATAGTGATGGGAAGTGAAAAACAAAATGGTCAGTGATGGGCTGATTATTACTGCTTGCTCAACTGCCTGATTTTGCTCCATTCCATCCTTCCCTCTGTTTTATACAGATTATAAGCAAAAAAGGAGGCAAGTATGTATACAGTGCCTGGCATTCTTTGGGTAAATACATGAAGTAAGTTTGTGAAGAGAGCAGCAGTTTATTCAAACTCCTCCTCTGACCGCATAAACCTTGAGAAAAAGAAACATCTCTAAATCTGAAGTTCAGGAACTTACTTCTCATTGTCACAAACTGTACCTCATCTTCCATATTAAGGTTGATTTTTGGTGGCTAAAAAAACAAAACAAAAAAAGGTGAGTGTAAGACATGAAATATACATATGGCAAACAAGAAGCTTTCCTGAGTAAAGGTTAGCTTTCCTTCAGTAGAATGGAAGCTTTTGTTAAATTAGTTGTCTTAAGTCTTCAGACAGCTTTAGTGTTTTTTCTACTGTTCATAGCTTTACGTTTAAGTGTAACAAAGGGAAAATTTAATCATCTGGTTAGATTTCACTGCCGGGATTGAAACTCTGTAGGGTGAAACTGATAACTGGGCTAGCTTTCATTGTGCTCTGGCTCAAACCTTTCCCAACCAATAGCAGACACAGGCACTTGAGCCATGTAGGATTAACATAAAGACTTGTGGAAGGGGTGAGTAGTGAAGACACCCCACAAAACTCAACTCCTAGCACAACTGCAGATATCAGGTAGTTGCTATGAAGCACACAGGTGGAAGAGAGAACATTCCTGCTTAGCTGGGCCAAGGGTTCACTCCTCACAGTCATTGCACAGAAAGCATTAATGGATGCCTTGATCATCTGTCCCTTCACTTCTTGATGGCCGATTACATAGATTATATAATTTAGAACACAGGTCAATATAATTACAATGCAAATAGTTTGACTTCAACTCATAGGCTGGCAGACTATGCTAGCAGCAGATTTTGTATTAACCTTGGATGTTTTCTGAGCAATGGCATTGCAACAGTGATCCGGGAAGACCTTCCTCTTTTTCCTGCTACTTCTCTTGAAGTAATGCCACAAAACAATGGCGTTTATCAAAGTTTCCCCAGTGAAATACCTAAAATTTCAGGCTACCAACCCATGAAAAATTCAGAAAAGAAAGCCATCGAGTCAAATTTAGCTCACGTTTTAGGATTTATAAAAATAAGTTTTAAAAACTCCACACCAGTTGAAACAGATACAGCTTTTTTATTTCCGAATTAACAGATTTTGTTTTTAAATCACACTCCCGGGTACCCCACTACATCATCAGCGCAGCAGAACCTTTGAGAGCAGACCCGGGGAGAAAGACGCGGTTTATCTGCAGCAGCGGCCAAGGCGCCCGGAGAGCGCAGAGCACTCAGCAGCGGGCAGCCGCCCTACCCCTTTACGTCATTTAAGCCGCACACCTAAGAAAAGCATCTTTTTAGGGAACTCAGATTTTTAACACCAACGCCGCTGCATCCTTCCTTTTCCAGGGGCCCGGGTGTGTGTTTGGGGGGGGGGGGTCATTTACTGCGCGTGGAGAAAGCCGGACATTGCCCCCATCTCAGGTGTGCCCCACACTTGGGGAGCAAGAGAGCGACTGGGCCGGGGCGCCGCGCAGCCACCAGCCACTTCCCGCCCTCACTCACCCGCAGCGTGTCCGGGTACAGCGGCCGCAAGCTCTTCCCCTTGGCGGGGGTGGCCATATTAGCTCGGCCCCTCTCCTCCCCGCCCAGCGCTCGGCGTCAAGCCTCTCGCGGCCCGGGACGCTGCTTACAGGCCGCCGCCCACCTAGAGCTGCGAGTCCATGTCCGGGCAAGCGCCGCCTCCCGTCACACCTCTGGGAGGAGCGGGCAGGGTCCAGCCGCGTTGTGATCCGCTCCCCACGCCGGCGGCCGCTGGGCGGGAAAAGCGACTCCTGGCAGCATGAGGCTCCCCGTGTCACTCAGTCCATGGCGCGGCCACCTCGTGCGGCAAGCCGCTACCTCCCGCCACAGCCCCCATTCTCCGCCCCTCAGCCTGGCTCCGCGGCCGGCCTCCCTTACCCACAAGCCTCCGCCAACGGGTGACACAGGCTGCAGAAACCCCGCCCCTTCCTTGCGGCCCTCGTGAGTGTTGGGCCGGTGAATTCCGAGAGGGAGTGTTTCGTGACGTCACAACCGTCTCGCCAGCCCTGTAGTGGAGGCGCTCGCCTCAGGCGGGGGGACGTTACCCGTCCTTCTCCCTTCCTGTGCGGGACCCGGGGCTGGGCCGACGCCCTAGGGAATCTCAGGCTATTCTCTTTTTGGAAGGGCGAGAGGAGGCAATGGGGGAAAACACCCGTAACCCAAATCCCGCCGGGGCTAAGCCCTGCTGGCCGCAGCCCGTTGGGGAGCCCTGCAGCCCGACACCCGTGGTAGAAGCACCTGCAACCGGAGAGAGGGTCTCGAGGCCCCAGGAGCTGTGCCGTGCCCCACCTGCTCCCATCTCACTAAACCGTTGGGTCCCGCCGCGGCTCTAGGCCTGGAGAAAGCCCCTTGGCAGGCACCGCTATTGCCCCTGTGTGTGGGAGACCAAACAAAGCCCTTTCTTGCGGGCGCATCATCACCTTCCCCCAGATACTCCCCTCCCCTCCCCGTTCAGCAGGGAGAGACCTGTGGAGGGACAGGTGTAAAGAGTCAGCAGGTGGCTTCCAGTATGTGTGGTTAGGAGCTCAGCATCATGGAATCGTACAAACGGAGGCCTGGAAGGGATCGCGGTAGGTCACCTAGTCCAGTTCTCTGCACTGAGGCAGAACTAAGTGTTACCTAGACCACTGGTGCCCAACCTTATTACACAGGAGGAGCACGTAAACGTAAGCACAACCATGTGAGCCAAACAGATTATACATATTTTAATAGGATTTAAAGTCACATCTATTGATTTATATTTTAAGTTCAGCTTGTTTTGTATGCATTCAGGTTGTTTCTGTGTACAGTATTGGGTATTTACACTCTTGTGTAAACTAAAATGTAAACATGACAAAATGCTAATGAATCAGCTGTTAGTATATTGTATAGAAGTAGGCTGGGAGCCTTAGGAAATGCTCTGGTTGGTTGTTCATGGCTTGCAGGCTGTAAGTTGGACACCCCTATCTAAACTATCCCTGACAGGTATTTGTCTAACTTGTTCTTAAAAACCTCAAATGAGGGAGATTCCACAACCTCCCCAGGTAATTTTTTCCAGTGCTTAACTAGCCTTACAGTTAGGAAGTTTTTCCTAATCTCTACCCCAACTCTCCCTACTGTAATTTAAGCTGATTACTTCAGCCTGTCCTCAGTGGATAAGATCACCATCCGATTTATCTGAATCTTTTATGTGCTTGAAGATTCTGTCCTCCCAGTCTTTTCTTCCCCAGACTAAACAAACCCATTTTTTTTTTCAGTCTTTCCTTGAGGTCGTGTTTTCTAGAACTTAGTCCAGAGGAGAGCAACAATATTACTTTCTCTAATTGCCTACATTTTTCTTGAAGTGTGGTGTCCGAAACTTGACAGAATACTCCAGTTCAGGCCTTATCAGTGCTGAATAGAGTGGAAGAGTTACTTATGTCTTGCTTACACCATTCATGTTAATACATCCCAGAATGATATTCCCCCCCCCCCCTAGTGTTAGACCATATTTAGTTTGTGATCTACTATCCTTTACTGCAATACTCCTTCCTAGGCAGTCATTTCCCATTTTGTATTTGTGCAGTTGAGTATTCCTTCCAAAGTGAAGTACTTTGCATTTGTCATTATTAAAGAATCTCTCCCCCAGTCCTGAGGTGTGAGTGAGAGGCTTTCCAACAACAGCAGCTTGTGCAGCCTGCCTGAACAAACCCTGTACCTCCCCTCCCCCCACCATAGCTCCTGCCCCTCCTTCAAATCATTTCCCCTCTCTCATAGCTCCTTTCTTCCATCCCATTCTTCTGACTACATAAATGCAGTCTCTTTAGGCATTCCAGCCGTGGGCTCACCACCTAGACTTTATAATGAGAGGTTACTGAGAACTAGATTCATCATATGTAAAGTTCTTCCAATCCTAAAGGACCAGCCAATTCACCAGGTCAATATATAATTCAGATTTTACCCCCCCCCCCCAAAAATCACACTTGGAACCAATCCTTTAGTAACTAAAAAGGTTTAATATAAAAAAATATTTTTGAATGGTTAAAAGATCATATACATTAGTTGATTTTCAGAGATTGCAGGTCAGAATCATAGCCGTGATGTAAATCTGCGAGCTTGTAAAAAGTCTGTGGTTTGTCCAGACTGGTTGGAGGGGTCATTCAGTCCCTTTGTTCAAAGCTTCCTTGTTAGAAATGCAGTCCAAGGATGTGAAGCAGATGATGAAGACAAAGTAGTGATGTCACAGTTTCCCCTTATACTTTCAGCCCAGGTGCATGGAAAGTTGCTGGCAAAAGATGGAATCTTAGGTCACACATCCTCTTCATGTGTCCTTACATGCCATGATGAGTCACTGGGCCTCAGTGCTTTGTGAAACATCTCCAGGAAAAGCTCATTGGATGTGTTTAGTGTTGTCAATGGCCCATCAACTCATGGCTGTCTAATCCTGATGTAAATCTGTCTAGTGGGTATCACCCAGGAACACAACACGTGTTTGAGATACAAATACATGGTCAATTTTCATAACTTCAGATACAAAGATGATAATGCATGTCAACAAATCTTAACGAAGCAAATCTTAATGAAGGCTACGAGTTTGTCAGAGGTCACAGCAGTCATGGATTCTGTGACTTTACCAGACCTCCATGACTTCTTGGGCTTCAGCTGTCAGTGGCTGAAGGTGGACTGTGCACCCCTGCCCTGCATTTGGGGCTGGAGCTATGCTCCCCTGTCCCACAGCTAGGGCTGGAACCAAGACCATGTGCCCTTGCCCTGCAGCTTGTGGTGGGTGCTGGAGCTGGGACTGTGCGCCCTTCCCCCCATGGCTTGTGGAGGGGGCTGCAGCAAGGGCCCTGTGCCCTGCTCCGCAGTTTCCAAGGCCTGTGACTGTCACAGTATTCTTTCCCAAATCTGAACCTTAGAGTCCAGAAAATTAGATACTAGCATGAATCCTCTAAGCTTAATTACCAGCTTAGATCCTGTAGTGCTGCCACCAACCAGAAATTCCAGTGTCTGGTACTCTGTCCCCCAAAAACCTTCCTTGGGGACCCCAAGACTCAGATTCCTTGAGTCTCACAACAAAGGGGAATAAACCATTTCCCTCCCTAGGTTACCCTGGAAGACGCTGTAATTCAAACCCCTTGAATCTAACAGAGAGGAATTCCCCTTCTCCCCCACCAATTCCCTGGTGAGTACAGACTCAATCCCCTTGAGCCTTAACTAGGGGAAAAAAAAATCAAACAGGTCTTAAAAAGCAACCTTTTAATAAAAAGAAAGAAAAAACATAAAAATTGTCTCTAATCAAGATGAAATATTACAGGGTCTTTTAGCTTATAACAAATGGATAAACAGCCTTATCCAGGAAAAATACAATTTAAAATATTTCCAGCAAACTACACATTTGCACATAAAGAAAAACACAGACTATAACTGCCTTTTTACTTACATACTATTCTGAATAGTTAAGAGACTGTAGCAGAGAGATTGCAGAAACCTGGTTTCACCTCTAGTCCTCTCCAGGACCCAGAGAGAACAAAGCCAAACAAGGGCTTCCCTCCCTTGAGATTTGAAAGTATTTGTTTCCTGATTGGTCCTTTGGTCAGGTGTTGTTTGTTAACCCTTTCCAGGTGAAAGACATTAACCCTTAGCTATCTGTTTATGACAGTGACACCCACCCCCTAGCTGTGGCCAGGGGTTAGAGCCGGGACTGTGTGTCCCTTGCCCTGCAGCTGTGGCCAGTTCCAGAGTGGGAGCTGTGCTCACCCAGGGGGTGTAGGGGCTTGACCTGTCAATCCCCCCTGTGGGATCCCAGCTGTCATTCCTCCCCCTACCTAGCCCATAACCCCCAGTTATTTTTAGTGAAATTCACAGGCAGTTCACAGGCTCCTGTGAATTTTTGTTTATTGCCCAGACCTGTTCCTGACTTTTACTAAAAATAGCCATGACAAAATTGTAACCTTAATTATAACTTTTCTATTGATTCTTAGAAGACACACTTTGTATCAGACTTAGTGCAATTTTGCCATAATGATGATACATTAGCGATTGTAACAGTAGTGATACATTTGTGATGATACATTAGTGTACAGGTAGTTATTATTCCTTCTGTACAGTATCACACAGTCCGTGAGCTGCTTCATGCTGGCTGAGCTCTGTGGCTATACCCTTATTCTAGTGTTCTTCAATTATCTCCCTGTCTGCCACAACCTATCTAGGGAACACCAAAACCTCCATCCTCCTTTAAATACCTCCATAAACATACTTGTACATGCGTGCCAGAATGGGACTGACCCTCTCCAACAGGAGTAGATGGCTGGAGGCACACTAAATATTGGGCATTATAGCTGAATGCCCAATAGAAGGGCTTTGCACATTTTTTTAATGGAACTGAAATACTGAGGGGATGCCATTAGATGATTGACTGGCAGGCAGGCATTCATAATTTCATAGGGTTATTAAGGCAGAAGGGAACATTGTGATAATCTAGTCTAACCTCCTGCATGACATAGGCCATAGGATCACCCTGGGTTAGTCAGACTTATAGGGTTAGAAGGGACCACAAGAGTCTTCTAGTCTAACCCCCTGCCAAGATTCAGGATCTGTTGTGTCTAAACCATCCAAGACAGGTGGCAAGCCACCTCCTTTTGAAAACCACTGAAGACACTTCCACAAATTCCTGAGGCATCTGTTCCATTGTCCTACTCTTCTTACAGTTAGGAAGTTTTTCCTGAGATTTAATTTAAATCTGCTATGCTGTAGTACAGTGGTTCTCAAACTTTTGTACTGGTGAGCCCTTTCACATAGCAAGCCTGAGTTTGACCCCCCCCCCACCCTTATGAATTAAACACACTTTCTAAAATATATATATTTATCACCATTTTAAATGCTGGAGGCAAAGTGGGGTTTGGGGTGGACACTGACAGCTCATGACCCCCCCATGTAATAATCTCACAACCCCCAGTTTGAGAACCCCTGCTGTAGTGTGAACCCATTTGCCTCTTGTCCTGCCTTTTGTGGCAAAAGAGAACAACTTTGTTGTCTGAACTAGATTGTTGTCCAAACTAGAGCATGTCTTTTAGAAAATATCCTATCCTGATTTTAAAAATTTCCAATGATGGAGAACCAACAACCACCCTTGGAAAGTTGTTCCAATGGTTAATTACCTTCACTGTTTAAAATGTATGCCTAATTTCTACTCTGAATTTGTCTAGCTTCAGCTTCCAGCCATTGGATCCTGTTATATATCTTTGTCTCCTAAATTGAGGAGCTGTTTTATCAAATTTCTGTTCCCCATGTAGCTACTGTGACAAAGTGCCTCCTCTACCTTGGTGGGTCCTGCACTTATTGGCAGATTTACTCACCTCAGTGATCTTCTCTACAGTCTGGGTCAACTCCTCCTGTGTTGGATCAGGAGTTGGGAGGTCTGGGGGAACCCAGGCCACCCTCTACTCCAGGTTCCACCCAGGGCCCTGTGGGATTGCAGCTGTCTATAGTACCTCTTGTAACAGCTGCATGACAGCTACATCTCCCTGGGCTACTTCCCCATGGCTTCCTCCAAACACCTTCTTTATCCTCACCACAGGATCTTCCTCCTGGTGTCTGATAACACCTGTACTCCTTAGTCCTCCAGCAACACTGCTACTCAGCTCCTTGTGCCTCTCACTCTGGCTTCCCCCTCCCTGGCTGGCGTGAGCTCCTTTTTAAACCCAGGTGCCCTGATTAGCCTGCCTTGATTGGCTGCAGGTGTTCTAATCAGCTTGTCTGCCTGAATTGGTTCTAGCAGGTTCCTGATTACTCTAGTGCAGCCCCTGTCAGGGAATAGAAAACTACTCACCCAGTGACCAGTATATTTGTCCTCTACCAGACTCCTGTACCCCACTGGCTTGGGTCTGTCACACTACTTACACATCACTCCTTAACCTTCTCTTTGTTAAGCTAAACAGATTGAGCTCCTTGAGTCCATCATTATAAGGCATGTTTTCCAATTCTTTAATCGTGCTCATGACTATTCTCTGAACTGCTGCAATTTTTCAACATCCTTCTTGATTTGTGGACACCGGAATTGGACAGAGGATTGCACCAGTAGTGATTGCACAAGAACCAAATACAAAGGTAATATAACCTCCTACTCCTATTTAAGATTCCCCAGTTTATACATCCAAGCATAGCATTAGCCCTTTTGGGCACAGCATCATACTGAGAGCTCATGTTCAGCTGATTATCCACCAAGAACCCCAAGTCTTTTTCAGAATCACAGGATAGAGTCTTCTATCCTGTAAGTATGGCCTACATTCATTGTTCCTAGATGTATGACTTTACATTTGGAAGTATTAAAACCCATGTTATTTGCTTGTGCCTGGTTTACTAAGCGATCCAGATTGCCCTGTATCAGTGACTTGTCCTGTCTTTGTTATTTGCCACTCTCCCAGTCTTTGGGTCATCTGCAAACTTTATCAACAATGATTTTATGTTTTCTTCCAGGTCATTGTTAAAGGCATTAAATTACATAGAACCAAGTACTGATTCCCTTGAGGCCCCACTAGAAACACTACTGCTCAGTGATGATTCCTGGTTAAAAGTTACATTTTGAGACTTCCCAGCTAGCAAGTTTTTAATCCATTCAATGTGTGCCATGTTGATTTTATATCATTCCAGTTTCTTAATCAAAATGTCATGTGATACCAAGTCAAATGCCGTACAGAAATCAAAATATATTTGTAATGAGGTGTATCAGGCATTTGCTGTTCCCTGCTGGAGGCCCTGCTGTCTTGGCACACTCTACCTGAAGAAGGTATCCTTTTGGGGAAAAAAATCAGTGAGTTTAGTCTTCCAAGAGCTACCTAGAAAGGTCAGCCAGGATCAGCTGCTGGCAGAGCCAAGAAGAATTGATCTTCCAGCAGCTACAAGAGCTGGAAGCAAGCGGAAGCCAATCAGGCTCAAGCAGGCAAGATAACAAGGGCTGGCTGCTTCTTCCAGTATCACGTTTGGGTGAAGCTGGGACAGGAGAGGTATGATTTCTCTATCTTAATCCAAGCATTCTGGCCTGGTCAGGGTCTAACTCTGACACACCTTTTGTTTAACTAGCAAAGGAATCTTAGGGAATTTAAAGTCCAGGTGGCCATCTTGAGTTAAATGTTAATTTATTGCTGAAAAATTAAGGTCAGTTTATCTTAATAAGATGCTCCTTTGACTCAGAGGAGCCTGTGATAATATTACATCTACTTTTATACCTTTATCAACCAAATTTGTAATCCCACCAAAAAAAGATATCAGGGTAGTTTGACAAGATCTGTTTTCCATAAGCCCATGTTTATTGGAATTAATTACATTACCTTCCTTTAATTAATCAAGTTCCATATCAGCCATTCCATTATTTTGCCTGTGATCCATGGTTGGCTGATGGACCCATTGCCCCATTTACCCTTTTTAAATATTGGTACAACATTTGCTTTCTTCCAGTCTTCTGGAACTTCCCCAGTGTTTCAAGACTTATCAAAACCAACAGACTAGAGACTTCCTCTGCCAACTCTTTCAAAACTCTTGAATGCAAGTTATTTGGACATGCTGATTTCAAAATGTGTGTCTGTAGTATCTGCAGTTTAACATCTTCCTTGAATTACTATTGGAGTAGAAAGTATATCATGTACTGATGATCAAATAACTACATCATCTAACCTTCTCGCAAATAAGAACAAAAATATTTATTGAACATTTCTTCCTTTTCTGAATTATTACTGAGAATTCTATCATCTCCACCTACTAATTGACCAATGCAATTTTTAGGATTCTTTGTGTTCTGAATATACTTAAAGAAACCTTTTTCGTATTTTCCTTAACTCTATTGCCCATAGATTTCTCCTTGAGAGGCAGAGAGACAGGGTGGTAATATCTTTTATTGAACCAACTTTTGTTGTGAGAGAGACAAGCTTTTGAGCTTTGAGCTACACAGAGCTCTTCTTCGGGTCTGGGAAAGGTACTGAGAATGTTGCAGCTAAATACAAGATTAAACAGTTAGTTTAGCATAGGTAGTTAGCACATGTTCTATGGGACCATGCAAGATGAAGTGGCCCATTAACACCCCTGTAGTCATAGGACAAAAAGGGGTATTAGTGCGTTACAGATTTTTGTAATAAGCCATCAATCCACTGTCTTTATTAAGTCTATGGTTTTTAGTGTCTAGCAAAGTTATGAATTTAAGCTCCCAGGTTAGTCTTTTGAAAGTGTTGCGTAGGTTTCCTTTGAGGATGAGGACTGATAGATCAGATATAGAGTAATTGTTTTGTGAAAAATGTTCACCCACAGGTGATGTAGTGTTTTTGTTTTTATCATTTTCTTGTGTAGTTCATTTGAGAGCAAAGTGATTGGTTTCACCCATGTAGCAGTTGTTGGAGCATTTGATGCACTGGATGAGGTACACCATGTATTGTGATAGGCATGTGTAGGACCAATGGATCTTGAAAGATGCATTATGGGGGGGTGTTCATCAGTGGAGATATGTCTGCAGGTTTTGCATTTATTGTTCTGGCAGGGTCTGGTGCCACTTGTATTAGTGATTCCTGATCTCTGGGGAGCTTACTTTTGATGATGAGGTTGATGGGTTGTTTGAAGACCAGAAGAGAGGTTCTCCTTGAGAAGTAGGATGTTGAATATTTGTTATTTGAGGACTGGCACATGCATTAGCTGTCTCAACCTATGCAGAAAATGTTGCATTAGCATTTGAATGTGTAAAATTATCTCTGTGATGTGTAATCAGAAGTGTCAACTTATAGTGTCCATTGGACCCTTCTGTCTGTGGGTTCATACTGCACAGCTATCTTTAAACTGAGAGGCTTAGAGTTATTTTGCAGGGATAGCCAATCAAGTGATGATTGAAATGTCTGAATGAGCAAACAAAAGGCCTGTATTGATTCATATTCAGAAAGATATCTGTGCAACCACATAAGGGCAAGAAACTTTTTTTTTTTTTAATGAAAAGCATAGGGTTTGAAGAAACTGATGAGACTGTCAGAGAAAATGCTGCTACGGCATTTCACAGACCTGATTCTAGTGCTTAATCGCATTTAATTTAAAATCGTAAGTAAAGTCACCTCTTTAGATTTTACTACTTATTAATGGCAAATATAAATCTGCCCTATTTATAGTTATGTGGTGTTACATATGCAAATACATTCTACAGCTTCTAAAAGGATCCCAAAATACTGGTAATGCCAGCCATTTGGTCTAAGGCGAGTGGTTTGCTTATATACTTTGATTCCTTGACTTTCCACCAGGGGGCAGTCATTCCATTTCAAAAGTGTGGTCTGTTAGAATAAATGTATTTTAAAGCAGTAATTTCATCCAATGTTCTTTAAAGGAAACATGTCAGAATTAAAATAATATATTGTACCCAAACCCCCTCACCTGTGTAACTAGTGTGCTTTTAGATTATCAAAACAAATCTTACATTTTACTATGTTCTCTGTGTACTATTGGATTAGATTCCATGCTTCTCTTAGTTTGGACAATGAAATTAATCTGTTTTGTATAGTGTTGTTTTCACTATTGGTTCTAATGCAGTAGTACAATGCTGCAGTGCTTAGGCTGCATGCACTACAGGAGAATGTTTAGATATAAAATGGCTATATTAACATTTTAAAAGAACTATATTAAAAGTTATGTTGATGTGTTCCACTGTTTTAGATTCTTGCTAGCATTTATTAGCCTATATGTCTAAACCTAAATGTTGGTCTTAAATCACTTGATGGTCTTCCTTTAAATGCTATTTATTTATTTATTTATTTTACTTACTAGCATTCCAGTAGTTCCATGAGGCCTCAATCAAGATCAAAGCCCGTTATGCTCAGAATTGTACAAATATAAGACACGTTTTGTAGCTAATACTGTCTTCTATTTTATGGCCTTGATCCTGCAACTGTATCCTTTCAGATGGACACTTGTGCCCTTGTGGTCTCCACTATGCTGAGTGGGGCCTGGGTCAATGCAAAGTTCTGCCTGCAAGGACATGAAAGGAGAAATCTGAGCCAATAAAAGTATAGAAGACATTAGCCACAAAATATCTTAGAGGTGTTTAAAAATATACTTTTCCAATTGTATGTGCCTAGTTTTGTGAGGTTCTGAGCCTCCCTCAACTCCCATTCAGGGTTTTTAGCACCTCAGTTTTGGCCCATCAACATTATATATTTAGCAATGTAATACCATTGTGCAACTTTTTCACATATAACAAAGTAATGAATTTGTGTCCTGTATGGCTGTGATGCTCTGCTGAAGGCCACATAATCACTGGAGAAATTTGATACTGCACAGTCGCTCTGTTCAAGAAAAAACTATGCACTTCCTATGCCCTTGATTTTATTCTTATTAAGTTATCTTTTGAGTTTTAGGACAAGTCATAGTACTAAGAGGGCTTTCTAAAAGGAAGAGATTCTGGTAAATTATCTGTAGATATGAATGATACTTTTAATACAGTTGCTCACCAGTTTCTTTTTCAAGCAGTAAAAAATTGTTGTATTGTTTAGTACAATATTACCAAGTCCAAGTATTACTTTTTTTTGATAAAATAAATGCACCAAATCCTGCAGCCTTTATGTAGCCTTTACTCAGACAAATCTCCTGTTGATGTCACTGGGAATATTGCTTAAGTGAGGAGTGCAGGATTTGGCTCTATATATTTAATTCCAAAATCAGGCTCCAGGCAGTGAGGCACGGGCTTCGGCTTTGGCCCTGGACCTCAGCAAGTCTAATACCAGCCCTGAAAACCCCATTAAAATGAAGTTGTGACCCACTTGGGGTCCCAACCCACAGTTTCAGAACCACTGGTCTAGTTGCATGTGGAAGTGAAGCTGCCCTTAATAAAGTTTGCTGCCACCTCCCACAGTTTTCAGTGAGATTGAAGCCAGGCCCACAGGCAAAGTGGCTGCCAGTCTATGATTCAGGGGGCTAGATAGGACAGTGAGGAGCATCAGGGACACTGTGAAAAGTGGATAGGAAAAGTGAGCAGATTATGGTGTTGTAGGGGGATGGGGTGTGGGAGGGAGGCTGAGTGAGGTGCAGAGGACAGTCATGGGGCTCTTTGGGGCGGGATGGAGGGGATAGAATGGCAGTTCCCTCTGCCTGGGGATAACGATGGGTAAGGTGAGTCCTCTTGAGCAGCCAGGGGAAGGTAGTGTTGCTAACTCTTGCAAATTGATGGCGTGTCGTGGAATTTGACATCTGCAGAAGTTCCTTTGATACTGCAATTTTCAAAGTGGGCGGATCTCTGTGTGAGAGTCTTGAGGCTAAGGATAAGCCCTGCTCTGCCTCTGAGCCCTGCCTTCAATATATGGTCCAGCAGAGAGGGTCCTGAGGCAGTGGAGGGAGACTCTGGGGTAAAGCTGCTGTTGTCTCAAGGGACTCAAACCTAGCAGCAATACTTTCCTCCTCTGGCTGTCTTGGATCTTCTCCACTTGGGATCCAGGCAGAACACAAAATGAAGCCAGAGTGGGAGTTGGGGAGGTGTTGCTGCTGGGTCCAGGGAAGGGGAGAAGCCCTCAGGGGTATCAGAAGGGAGGAGGAATCAGGGAGGTGGTGCTGATAGGTCCAGGCAAGGGGAGAATCTTAAGGGAAGAAAGGTGGTGGGAGGGAAGGGGAACAGTAATAAGAAATGAATGGCAGTTCCCCTGTCTTAGAGGGTGAGGAGAGGTAAATGGAGTCTCCACCTGAACAGCCAGAGAGAGGCATGCATTTTGTGTGCATTAAAGGTTGACTTTTCAACCTGAAATTACCACATGACACTGGCAGAGGAGTAGAGGGGAGTTAAAAAGTTGAGACATTAAAAACCATGTTTTGATTATTTTAAAATGTCATGTTTTTTAGGTATCTGACTCATGATTTTTGATATCATGAGGGGGATCAACTTATAATTTTTGATCTCCTAGAAGTTGGCAAAACTGATCCTTTTCCTATACTGAAACTTTATATGTGATCAGCATTGATCCTCTCTGACTTGACCTAGATTCTTTCTCTCATTATATCTTGAGATTCCTTGAAGGAGACGAAAGTCTTTTAAATACTGAGAAATCTTGGAGCTGACATGGTACCACCAGTTGGGCACTTCGAATCTGCAACAGATTCAACCCAAATAAGGCTATTAATGTCAGCTGTTAAAGTGTCTAACAACAGGTTCCCCTGATACTGTCACCAGGAGAGCTATAGCTGTCTATACGGTCAAATGTAGTAATTTGCACGATAGCAGGGAATGTTCAGAAAGATCATGCAGTATCTAGACATAATAAACTGGAGAAAGTTTTTGTGAATACTAGCATTTCATTCACAGAAATGTAATTTCTATTCAAGATACTCATTTCTGTCCTCTGATGGCTGGGACAGTCACATGTTTTAAAAGGGTGTACATGCTGTTTCTTGTATGGTACATACAGTAATAATAAGTAGTGGTTAGGTTTCATAGACTGTGTATTCTCTGAGACTTCAGTATCTGGTGACTTCTATTAATATTTAGAATACCAATGGTTACGTAACTTCTTCTGCTCACCTATAGCCTGATCCAGTGTCCGCTGACATCAGCAAGAGCCTGTCCGCTGGCACGCCCCCTAAAGGAATATTCAAAACAGTTGTTTACTCATTTTGGAATACAGACGTCAGATGTTTCATTTTCAGCACATACTTAAATAATCTGATTCTTGCTTTCTCATAATTTTCTCATTAATGATCTGGAGGATGGCGTGGACTGCATCCTCAGCAAGTTTGCGGTTGACCCTAACCTGGTAGGAGTGGTTCAATACACTGGAGGGTAAGGATAGGATACAGAGGGACCTAGACATATTAGAGGATTGAGCCAAAAGAAATCTGATGAGGTTCAACAAGGACAAGTGCAGAATCCTGCACTTAGGATGGAAGAATCCCATGCACTGCTACAGACTAGGGACCAAGTGGCCTAGGGGTTAAAGTGGACAAGAAGCTGGATATGAGTCAACAATGTGCCCTTGTTGCCAAGAAGGCTAACAGCATTTTGGGCTGTATAAGTAGAGGCATTGCCAGCAGATCAAGGGATGTGATCATTCCCCTCTATTCGGCATTGATGAGGCCTCATCTGGAGTACAGTGTCCAGTTTTGGGCCCCACACTACAAGAAGGATGTGGAAAAACTGGAATGCCCTGGATTGTCCTTATTTCTTTTTTATAGATTGACACTATATTTCCCTTTTTCTGTCCTCTGGAATCTCTCCAGTCTTCCATGACTTTTCAGAGATCATTGCTAATGGCTCAGGTATCTCCTCAGTCAGTTTCTTGAGTATTGTAGAATGCATTTCATCAGGCCCTAGTGACTTGAAGACATATAACTTGTCTAAGTAATTTTTAACTTGTTCTTTCCCTATTTTAGCCTCTGATCCTACCTCATTTTTACTGGTATTCATTATGTTAGACGTTCCGTTGCTACTAACCTTTTTGGTAAAAATTGAAACAAAAAAATACATCTAGCACTTCTGCTATTTCCACATTTTCTGTTATTGTCCCCCTCGCCCCCCATGAGTAACAGGTCTTCCCTGTGCTTGGTCTTCCTTTTGTTCCTAATGTATTTGTATATATTTTTTTCTTGTTACCTTTTGTGTCGTTAACTCAGGAATGGGCAAACTACGGCCTGCGGGCTGGATCTGGCCCATCAAGGCTTTGGATCTGGCCCGTGGGATTGCCACTCCCATGGTACTGTGGGCCCCATGCTGCTCCCAGAAGTGGCCGGCACCATGTCCCTGTGGCCCCTGGAGGGGCAGAGGGCTCCGCGCTCTGCCCTTGCCTGCAGGCACCGCCCCTGCAGCACCCATTGGCTGGAACAGAGAACCGCGGCCAATGGGAGCTTCAGGGGAGGTACCCACAGGCAAGGGCAGCGTGCAGAGCCCTCTGTCCCTCCTTCCCCAGGGGCTGCAGGGACATGGTGCCGGCTGCTTCTGGGAGTGGCTTGGGGCCAGGGCAGGCAAGGAGCCTGTGTGCCGCTGCCATCCCAGAGCTGCTCCAGGTAAGCAGCACCAGACCGGGGGCCTGCACCCCGAACCCCTCTTGCACCCTGCCCCGCTTGCCCTGAGCCCCCTGCCACACTCCTCCTGCACCCTAACTCCCTGCTCTGAGACCCCTGCTGCACCTCGCACCCTTCCTGCACCTCAACCCCCTGCCCTGAACCTCTTCCCACACTCCTCCCTGCACCCCTGCCCTGAGCCCCCTCCCACACTCCACACCCCTCCTCTGCCCCAAGCCCTTGCCCTGAGCCCCTTCCTGCACACCACATCCTCTCCCACACCCCATATTCCCTCCTATACCCCAGCCCCCTTTGCCCCGGCCCTACATTCATGGCCCTCCATGTAATTTTCCCGCCCAGATGTGGCCCTCAGTCTAAAAAGTTTGCCCACCCCTGCTCTAGCTAGTTTAATCTCATTTTGTACCTCAGCCTTTCTAATTAAAACCTACTTTTATTTTTTTTTATATTCATCCTTTGTAATTTGACCTAGTTTCCACTTTTTATAGGACTCATTTTGTTTTTCAGATTATTGAAGATTTCCTGGCTAAACCAGAGTGATCTCTTGCCATATTTCCTATCTTTCCTACACACTGGTATAGTTTGCTCCTGTGCCCTTAATAATATATCTCTGAAAAACTGCTAACTCTCTTGAATAGTTTTTCCCCTTAGACTTACTTCCCAGGGTATCTCACCTACCAGCTCCCCGAGTTTGCTGAAGTCTGCCTTCTTATTGTGCTATTTTCCCTCCTACCATTTCTTTGAATCGTTAACTCTACCACTTCATGATCACTTTCACCTAAGCTGCCTTCTGCTTTCAAATTCTCAACCAGTTCCTCCCTGTTTGTCAAAATCAAATGTAGAACAGCCTCTCCCCTAGTAGTTTTCTCCGCCTTCTGAAATAAAAAATGGTCTCCAATACATTTCAAGAATTTGTTGGATAATCTGTGCCCTGCTGTGTTATTTTCCTAACAGATGTCTGGGTAGTTGAGTCCCCCATCACCAAGTCCGGTGGTTGATTTTGTTAGTTGTTTAAAAAAAGCCTCAGCCACTTCTTCCTGCAGTGCTGTTGATTATGTAAATTTATACTACTTCAACCCATGTTTGTAATATGAATGATATACCGTTCTCTAACTGGTTTATTAAGAGGCTTAGGAAATTAAAGGCAATCCCATAAAACTGCAAAACAGATGAAAGGCATTTGGGCTGGTCGTTCACTATCAGTAATGGAAAATATTGATTCATATAAGAATAGATTTTTAAAAAGACAAGATCTATTACTCCAACATTTGAAGCACAAAAAACTATACATGAACTTTTAGAAAAAGCTGCCCTCTCTCTGGGATAGGGCAGGGTAGTACTGTAAAGTAGGAAGGCTTTAGACTTGATAAGTTATCCTGTTCTAACGCTGATGTCTTAGCTGCCTTGCTCAGGTTCATTGCTGATACTGGAGCTGTCAAGGCTAATTGTTCATACAGATGGTGATTCATTTGGATTGGCTCAGAATTTCATGGCTGGCATGACAACCAGGAGGCTGTTTTAGGTGGCTGCAAGCTCCATTCATAAGCCTGGCACACTTTAGTTCTACTGCTTGAGTTGGGGATGGAAATTACCCCTTGGTCATAGGCTGACCACTGTCATTGTCAGTTTGGGTTTGGGAGGTACTTATTCTGATGGGGTTTGGAACCCGTCTTGATGGTCAGACACTGGAAGTTGACAGATCCAGCAGGCTTTCAGACAGCCTTGAGGTAAAGTATTATTCATCCCACTGACAAATGTGTTGATGGTTTGATAGGACTTTTTAATGATCTTTTGTCCTCTACTTTTGATTTGATGCCCCCTAAACGTCTGATTTGTTTGCTATATCGTTGCAAGTCAACGTGGATTACAAGTGACCTAAAACCAATGAAGAAAAAGGGGAGATGGTTAGAGAGCTAGTTTCAGAAGTCTTCTGATGAATCCAAATGATTGTGACATACAGATATTTAAAGTTTGTGTGCTATAGCTGTGCAGAAATGGAAGAAAGTGTTCTCTGTCTCTACTATTGTGTCTTCAAAGTTTCATGCAGCAGAGTTGTTAAAAGTGTTTGGCAGCTTCGTGAAATCTAGCTGCCTCAACTCACTTATGGAGTTTGTCTATTTGTGAAGTATTTTCACATTACTTTACACGCAACATTGTTAGGATTTGGACTGAAATGTCTACAAAGGAGTCAGTGTGGCCGAAGAGGACACTGGAGTTGGACCCAGGAGAGCAGGTTCAATCCTTGTCTGTGCCACTTGTATGCTGGGTGAGCTTGGAAAAGTCACTTCGTTTCCCTGTGCCACAGTATCCCTATGTGTAAAATGGGGATGATGGTTCTGACCTCCTTACAAAATGCTATGAGATTTTATAAAAGCTAGGTATTATTAGTAGTATTTATTATTGTCATGGAAACACAGCCTCTTGAAGAGGTAAAAGCTGAATCCTCTTTGTTTGTTTGATTTTCTGTCAGAATCACTCATTGAGCTTATGGAGGTGCTGGACAGCTTTATGCTACAATCTGTGAGATGGACTCTTGTCCCTTCTGGCTAATGAAGGCTAGCAGGGAAGCAATGATACATTTCTGTTTGATATTAATTAGGGCTGTCGATTAATCACAGTTAACTCATGCAATTAACTCAAAAAAATTAATTGTGATTGTAGCAGGGTGGTCACCTCATGTCCTGCCATGAAGGGCATTAAACAGCCGTGGGAGAGGGCTGCAGTGGGGAAAAGCCAGGCTAGTCGGGAAAGCACCCACAGCTGCAGCCAGTGCAATGAGGGCCCAGCTGGCCCTTATAAGAGGGCGGTGGGCCAGAAAGGAGACTTTCTCTCTGGCTTCATGAGAGAGAAGAACCTGGCTGCCTGGGAGCAGAGAAGGGTATCTGAAATGGAGCAGTGCTGGAGAAGGGCAGAGGGAGCCGGGGTGCTCCAGCCAAGAGAAACCTCAGGCTGCAGGCCTTGCTAGAAAGGGCCAACAAGATACTGGGCCTGCAGAGGGGCAGCCCAGAGATAGGCAAAGGCAGCAGGTTCTAACCCCCCAGCCAATGATGAGTGGTTTATAGACTGCAGTCCGCCCCAGTGAGCGAGGGCTGGATAGTGACTGGCAGTAGCCACAGAGGCAAGGGGAGATAGAGGGTTGGGGGTTCCCCTGGGAGGGGAGACCCAGAATGTGGGTAACTGCCAGGGCAGAACCCTGACATAGGGGGGCACCGGGGTCTGGTAGGGACATGGGGCCAGCGGCAGGCGAGACACTGGCCTGAAGAGGGCGCTCACTGCTGGAAGAGCTAATTCTCAGGACGACCGGCAGGAGGAGCCATGCCAGTGAGTCGTCGCCCTGCCACAGTGATTAAAAAAATTAATCACAGTTTTAATCGCATTGTTAAACAATAAAATACCAATTGAAATTTGTTAAATATTTGTGGATGTTTTTCTACATTTTCAAAAATATTGATTTCAGTTACAACACAGAATACAAAGTATCAAAGAGGTAGCCGTGTTAGTCTGGATATGTAAAAGCAGCAAAGAGTCCTGTGGCACCTTATAGACTAACAGACATATTGGAGCATGAACTTTCATGGGTGAATACCCACTTCATCATATTCACCCACAAAAGCTCATGCTCTAGTACGTCTGTTAGTCTATAAGGTGCCACAGGACTTTTTGCTGCTTTTACAGAATACAAAGTATACACTGCTCACTTTATATTATTATTTTTTATTACAAATATTTGCACTGTAAAAACGATTAACAAAAGAAACAGCATTTTTCAATTCACCTCATACGAGTATTGTAGGGCAATCATTTTATCATGAAAGTGCAACTTACAAATGTAGATTTTTTTGTTACATAATTGAACTCAAAAAGAAAACAATGTAAAATTTTAGAGCCTACAAGTCCACTCAGTCCTACTTCTCATTCAGCTAAGATAAACAAGTTTGTTTACATTTGTAGGAGATAATACTGCCCACTTCTTATTTACATCACCTGAAAGTGAGAACAGGTGTTCGCAAGGCACTTTTGTAGTCAGCATTGCAAGGTATTAACATGCCAGATATGCTAAAAATTCACATGCCCCTTCATGTTTTGGCCACCATTCCAGAGGGCATGCTTCCATACTGATGAGAATCATTAAAAAAATAATGTATGTATTAAATTTGTCGCTGAACTCCTTGGAGGAGAATTGTATGTCTCCAGCTCTGTTTTACCCACATTCTGCCATATATTTCATGTTACAGTAGTCTCGGATGATGACTCAGCACAAGTTCGTTTTAAGAACACTTTCGCTGCAGATTTGACAAAATGCAAAGAAGGTACCAATGTGAGATTTCTAAAGATAGCTACAGCACTTGACCCATGGATTAAGAATCTGAAGTGCCTTCCAAAATCTGAGAGGGATGAGGTGTGGAACATGCTATCAGAAGTCTTAAAAAAGCAACACTCCGATGTGAAAACTACTGAATCCAAGCCAGCAAAAGAGAAAATCAACCTTCTGCTGGTGGCATCTCACTCAGACAATGAAAATGAACATGTGTTGGTCCGTACTGCTTTGGATTGTTATCAAGCAGAATCCGTCATCAGCATAGATGCATGTCCTTTGGAATGGTGGTTGATGCATGAAAGGACATATGAATCTTTAGCGCATCTGGCACGGAAATATCTTGCGACGCCAGCTACAACAGTGCTATGAGAATGCCTGTGCTAACTTTCAGGTGACATTGTAAACAAGAAGTGGGCAGCTTTATCTCCTGCCAGTGTAAACAAACTTGTTTGTCTGAGTGATTGGGTGAACAAGAAATAGGACTGAGTGGACTTTGTTTTATTTTTGAATGCAGTTATTTTTTGTACATAATTCTACATTTGAATTCCACATTATACATTCAACTTTCATGGTAAAGAGATTTCACTACAGTACTTGTATTAGGTGAATTGAAAAATACTATTTGTTTTTACAAGGCAAATATTTGTAATAAAAATAAAGTGAGCACTGTACACTTTGTATTCTGTGTTATAATTGAAATCAATATATTTGAAAATGTAGAAGACATCCAAAATATTTAAATAAATAGTATTCTATCATTGTTTAATGCTGCGATTCATCATTATTTTTTTTATTTGCTTGACAGCCCTAATAGTGAAGTTTCCTTCTGGAGGATAGAATACCAGAGGCTTGTACAGAAACTACTGCAAGGCCACGGCTCAAGTAACCAATCCTTGAGGCTATCAGATTAGTTAACAGGTATCCAATCTCCCATTTTTGGGGGAAATCATCCAGACAACTATGACAGGGCAACTCTGGCCATTTCTTCAACTCTCTGATTTCTTTGACTTCAGTCAGTCAGGTTATAGGCCTCAGTATAGAGTAAAAAGTATACTGTTTGTATTAGTTGATGATCTCCTGCCAGCACTGAATGAAGATAAAGAGTTAATGTTGATTTTTATTTGTTAAATCTGTCAGAAAATTTCTGATCTATTTGATAGACATAACTGACTTGCTCAAAGAGGTGGATGTTGCTACAGCAGGAGTGGATGGACTCTCCCTAGAGTGACTCTGGTGTCACTTTCTGAGAGGACCCAGAAGGTAGCTGTGAACAATTTTCTCTGCCCCAATATGCCATAGAGATCTCTTCTGCTCAACATGTATATGAGGGCAATGAGAGGGTTATTCAGGAAACATGAGATATCGTCTGTATTCTGATGACACATAAGTCTACATCTTCATCATGTCTGACTGGGGCAGAGCAGTGAAGGAAATAACCCAATGTTTTTATCCAGGTTTTTTTTTTTTTGTTTTTGTTTTTTTTTTTTGTTTTTTTTTTGTAAACCTCACACTGGTCACCTGAAGTAGCTGCCACACATTGAAACTGGGAAAAATGACAACAGTCTGAGAGACCACATATTCAAAATAGGGACAAGAAATTAAAGGACTTATTACTGTGTTTTCTGGACCTTAAAGCTACTGCTGAGTGTCTGCCGGAGGACTGTGAATAACTTGTGATCTTTGGGGAAAAAACCAATAACAGGTTTTTAACCGTAGGGAGTGGTTTGCATCATCAGTTTATATTGGTTTAGATTTTCAAGTCTATCTTTGCAAGGAAAAAGGTTAGTAACTTCTTTAAAAAATGCTGAAGGTAAACATACAGCATAAATAATATGCAAATTGGATTTGTGTGAAACTAGACTTCCAGGGCTCTCACTCTAAATAGATACCATTTGTACAGAAGTTTGAAAATAATTTCTAAGTGACAAATTTTGTCTCGTGTGCATGGGATAGGTCTCTCTCTCTCTCTCTCTCTCACTCACACACCCACCCACCCACCTCCCTCCCTCCCTCAGAACAAAGGCTGCCAGTTCTTCACATGATTTTCTCAAGTCTCTGTTCTCTGTTACACACCTTCTCCCTCTCATAACTCTTTGCCTCCTGCAGCTGCTGAAATTGCTCAGATCCTAAATCTAAATAAGGCAGAACTACTTGGGAAGATACCATGTGCAGTGGGAAACAGGGGTGAGGATGCAAGGCACTGGGGAGGGAAGGGGGCTGGCTTGTGATCTTGAGCCCCAGGGTAGCTGATGGTGAGAGATGGCTTATTGAGTTGGAGTGCATACAGAGCTTGAGTTTGTGGCTGGGAGGGAGGGGGCGGCGGCAGCAGCAGGAGGAGGAGGCTGGGACTGGGAGGAGAGAGAGCAGCATCTCTATCTTTCTCTCCAGAGTACGTTGCTAACAGCAAGGGGAAGTTCAGACTTCCCTAATATCCATTATCCCCTGCTCCCAACGTGGTCACAGAACAGGCAGAGCAACAAAGAAGGTCTCAGAGGTAAGGTCCCTTTCAACTTGCAAATCTGTACAGTCTGCTCAACAGAAGGGAAAGCAGCAGTAGCAGTGTAGGGGAGAGACTAACAGCATCTAGGAATAAAGGTGCAGGGGAGAGTAGCTAACAAGAGGAGTGAGGAAATGTGGGCAGCAGCAGTAAGCGGGGAGAGGGATTCGGGTCATAAATTAGCATCAGCTGGGAATATCCAGGATTGAGGAGCTTGTGTTCCAGTCCTCCAAACATGAGGAGGAGGAGAGATGGTGGGGACAGTTGCACGGTTAGGGCAAATGCTATGGCACCTGAAATACAAGGGACAAATCTGTAAAGCAGGAACCTGAGCTATTGTCAGCTTCTTTGTAGACAGGGGCTTGGATGAAGGGATTGGAAAGGAGAGCACCTATATATGGGAGAGCTTGTTCCCGTTTCCCTTATGGTCTGTCTTGTTTTTTGTTTTGCTTTTTTGTCTGGGTATAAGGCTAAGGTCCTGAGGCAGAGACCATCGCTTGTTTGGTGTTTGTACAGGACCTAGCACGTTGTGGACACTACTGGAAGCAAGTAATACTAATAATATAGGAGTTTGTACTTGAATGTCCTGAATCCTGTCAGACACTAGGGAGTTATAAGAGAGTCCAACATTGTTTTGTGTCTTATGAATAAGGTTATTTAGGGATTTTATTTCCATTTTCATAATGAAACATTGAAATCAGAATAAAAAAGTAGTGAGCCTGGAATCTTTGTGCCCCCTCCCCACTCCAAGGTTTTAGGGAAAGGTTGAAACCAACAAGTGGTCTAATTTTGTAACCCAGGAACGGGAGTAGAGTGATCAAATGCCCCGATTTTATAGGGACAGTCCCCATTTTTGGGTCTTTTTCTTATATAGGCTCCTATTACCCCCCACCCTCTGTCCCGATTTTTCACATTTGCTGTCTGGTCACCTTAAATGGGAGAAATGTGGCAATCAAGGTTAATGGATCAGGATTAGGTGGCATAACTGTAGTAGGTTGACTTAGATGCGAGTATAGGATGATGGAGTCATCACTTTCCCTTGTCTTGCAAAAACTTGAGAGGGTGAAACTGATTCTGATTTTGCTTACAGCAATGTAAATCCATTGATAACTGTGTAAGTATAAGTTTCAGACTTGCTGTTGCTTTGTTTCACTGTCAGATCTTCCTGTAATCTGTGAACACAGAGACCAGGAGAAGAGAGGAGACACATAATTCACAACAATGGAACTTTTCTTTCACCAGTTTTTATGACTGTATTAATCGTTATTTCAAGGCTCAAAGTTTTATTATCCCTTTAAAACAATACATATGTGGTTGACTTTGGGCTTGATCCTGCTTTATTGAAGTCAGTGGGAGTTTTGCCATTGATCTCACTTGGAGAACAAGATCAGGTCGTTTTTTTTTTTGTTTTTTTTTTAAAGATAATTTTGTTTTGTTTAAAGCCCTTTCTTGTTTTACGAACAACATTCTGCCTCTTTTCTGGTGTCCAAGCCCTTATTAAATCATTTTTTTGAGGTTTAAAGAAGGTGAACTGCTTTTCTAACAAAATTAAAATTGCCATATACAAAGTCGCTTTTAAGTTGATTGCCAGTTAACTACAGCTTGTATTTTTTTAGAAATTGAGTGTCCTGACTTTTGAAGGGTATAACTGTGATACATGCATTAAAAATGCCAAGATAACATTAAGGACATGTCTTAAACCCACAACCAGCATGTAAATTCTGTTTGAAGCTGAAACTCTGTTTTTACTTGGACTTAATGTGACATTAGTTAGACTGTAGTTAGCTGTGCAAACTGGCTTTGTGTGAACTGTGCTCCACAAAGATGATTTTATTGTTGTTGCAGCTCAGATGGACCTGATCCAAAGCTCCTGGAAGTCAGTGGAGGTCATTCCATTGACTTGGTGTGTTTTGGAGCAGGTCTGTGGTGTGAAATCAACCTCTGACGGGAGAGTCCATAAATACATAAGCAGAATAGAATGCATTAAGGATGGAATATCACTCATTTCTCTGAACTTCCTTGCTTGGTGGATTTCAGCCGAACACAATGTTACCATATGGGTTCATTTGTTTTGTTGTTGTTCAATTATAAATACCTGTATTCCATGTATTGCGTAAAGAATACATACACTTCTGAAGATTTTTTTCTTTTAACTTAAATCTATTGTCTATTTCTCTATTTAACGTCTCATTAAGGAATTTAATTTTTTAACATTATAGTTCACAATCTTTGAGATATTACAATGTTTCATAACAATAAATAATACTGACTTAGTATTATATGAATAGTGTAAAAATTATGAGAAAAGTCACCTCCTCTTATGAATTAGCCATTTTAAAAAACATTTTTGGTGCTGTTGGGTTTCTTTTCAAAATCAGAACATATTCCATGCTAGGGGCTAATGGCGTATAAAGTGGCATTAAAAAAAGTTTTCAATTATTAGTGCCAAAACACTTCCAAAAACTAGTAAGCTACATTTAATTTTTTTTTGTTTCCTGCATGCATGTTTGTGTATGCATACAATTTAAATATAACCATTTGAAATCTTGGATAGAAAAAACACTTGTAGAAAAAAAACTACTGGGATTTTGATATCCCATTTTAGTCTAGGATAAACTTATCACTGAGTGATGAACTCCCAAAGATGATGCTTTCTTATAAAAGAAATACTGAAAAATCCATAAATATTGTAGCGATAATGAGCATACTTATTTTTTTGGGGAAAACAAATTCTTTAATTTCTATTGTTCTAGTGTTCTAGTGAACACAAGTCTGAACAGTGAATGGTAAGTGATCTGTCACTCCTTTGTCACTTTAATACAAAATAAAGCATTTGCTTGTTTTTCAGTTGTGCTGTTTCCTGTGAATAATCAACACCATCAATATTCATAAAAAGCTTTAGCGTGTGTATATATATATGTATATAAAAAGAATCACAAATTTTACTCAAAATGAATATTCCTTGCTTTGTCTGTCTTAGATTGTGTTAGAGTGTTGCTAACTATTCAAAGCTTCTAGTACAAATATTTATTATGGAGTGTGGGCTTTTAAAATATGAAACTGGGATGGGAGATGCAATCCTTTGCAAAAGAAACTCAGATCTTTGTTATCCAAAAGTCAGATTTTGCAATGACTGCAGTTCCTATCTCATAACATCCAGAAAAGTTCTAAAAAACTTGTCTTTTTTTCTTTTTGTTTTGTGGAAACACTGTTCTTCTTCCATAAGCAAATACTGTCTTATTGTTTCCATGTTTGTGTTCACGTGCTGAATAAAGACAGTCAGCAATCTATTTAAGTAGTAATATTACCAATGACGTGTTTTTTCAAAAAATAATACAGGGGAATTGGCATTTGGACATGGAGTGTCTTACAGAATATGTAATATTTTAAAATATAAAACATGAATACTGGCAGAACTTTATACAGTGGCAATACTTTATCATCTTAAAACTGTACTAACAGTTGTAAAAGCAATCTATGGCAATGTTAGATGCTTTGTGTAATAATACAGTATGTGTAAATGAAGGAAAAATTATATTTGTAAACAATATTTGAACGCGTGTTCATAAAACAATGAATACAAGGGAGAATTGTCGTCAAAGAGACGTTTAAAGGTACCAAAGAGTAATTTGAATGTTTTCCTTAAGGAGTTCATCCTTGTATTAAAATTCACTTTTAAAAATGGCTACCTATAAAGTGGTAGATTTGGTTGTTGTTTTTTAAGCTACCCCTGTTGATTTTTAAAGCCCCTTAATAAGAAGATTCTGGTTCTAGGCCAATTCTCTCTCTTTCTCTGTTTTCATAAAGAGAGGGGAGCGAAATGTGTGGATTCTGGCTTTTGTGGGAGAAAAGGGAAGTATTAGCTCCACAATATTTCCCTCCTTTCCCCCATGCCCGCAGAACCTCAACGCTCCTAAAGTACTTTTGTCAATAAGAATAATAGGCCAGATTCTCCCATGACGTACATCATGTGCAGATTCAGTGTCATTTAAACAAGCCGTTAATTTACAGTCTAGTTTCTATTACACATGTTGCTGAACACACCATCATTTATGATTTATTGATATAGTGCCTGATTCAAGGAATATTTCCATGCACTTCAATGGGTTTAGAGAGCTGAATCTGACTCTGTCAACTGGCAATCTATTCTATTTAAAAATAAGTTAAAAGTATAATTTTTGTGATTTGGTGATCATTTTCCTGTTATTTTTAAATGTCTCTCCTCACCGTTGCTGTATGACACATCTGCACAAAATAAAGGTTAAACTGGCCATACACAAAGTGCTGTCATATGCACAAGTAAACAATATGGATAAAAATAGATTTAATCTTACATGTTACTTAAGTGTCTTAATCCTAATCATTTTAGGTGTTACTTATAATAACAGTAACTAAAACATTTTCATACGTGTGACTTTAAAATTAAGTTGCCTTTGTATTAGTGTTGTTTTTGTTTTCACTTGTAGAGACAATAGAACTGTTTATTGTGACTAAAAACAGTGATGTGGCTAATAAACTGCTGTGAGAAAGACATTTTAATTAAACGCTGGTCCAAAGCCCACTGACATCTTTCTATTGATGTCAGTGGGCTTTGGTTCAGGACACAAGTGTTTTGATATCACAGAGATAAGTGTTCTTGTAAAGACATTTGTAGACAGACAGATATAACATGAGGTGGGGTCAGTGCTCTGCCACCTCTGCAAAGCTACTCACTGCTCCCTCTCGAGGGGACAATGCAGCGAAAATTCTGCAAGTTCAAACATGCTAAACTCTGTCGAGACTCAGTTCTGGTCTTTGCTTTTTACAAAATAAACTCCACCACCACCACCAACAAAGGCATATATTGCTATTGCATGGCCTTTCACTGTTGAATCCCTCGTTCTGCTATATTCCCATTCTTTATCATCATTACTTGCGGCGTAAAAGCAGAACATGGTATTCTCCTTGGAGAGAATTGTGTCCCCAGATCTGTAAGCGGATCTCCCAGGGCCACCCAGAGGATTCAGGGGGCCTGGGGCAAAGCAATTTTGGGGGCCCCTTCCATAACAAAAGTTGCAATACTATAGAATGCTATATTCTCATGGGGCCCCTGCGGTACCCAGGGCCTGGGGCAAATTGCCCCATTTGCTCCTTCGCCTCTGGGCAGTCCTGAGATCTCCTGTTGTTCCATGGAGACTTGAATGGTGAGAGACTGAGTGAGAAAGTGACAGGCCCAGAAAGGATGTGTCATGGTCAGTGAAAATGGATTCAGAGGGACCATGTTTCCGGGAGGGAGTGTTATGGATGAGACACTGGGAGAGTATATGCAGTTAGGCTGGAACCGATTCAGGCGTATGGACAGAGCAGTCCAAGAGTTTCACTTGCTCAGCTTCATATGCATTCAGCTTCACTCATTGTAAATGAAAAGTGGTGGCAGTACATGAGTTGTGAGCTCTCTGAAGTGCAACAGCTGGCAGTGTGAGGCCATGGATTTGGTCTGAAGCCCCAGATTTTGCAGACACAAACCTAGTTCAGCAATGTGAGCTATACACACACCTGGCCATGCAGGAGGATGACGACTGCAGGAAAGTTAAAACTATTTTTTTATCTTTTGGGGGAACAAAGCAGAGAGGTCTGTACCACTCTAAAGCTCACCACTGCCTCAAGCCCCACAGCAGTCCTAGGACCAGTTGCTCTCCAAAACAGAACAAAACGGTGGAGCAGTTTTTACTAGATACCAGTCTGAAGGGGAGGGAGATACTCTTGTGTTACTGCTTATGCACACTGGCTGCTATGTCCAATTTTGGGGACTTGAGAGTCTCCCTAATTTGGAACAGGAGAAACTTATGAACCAGTAGACTCGGCAAGAGCCTACAGAGGTCCTCACAGAATGGAGAGACAGAACCATCCGGAGGCCATCCCCACAGGAAGGGAGGAGATTTCACAGAGAGACAGTTTGCTAGATTCAGGTGACAGAGAGACAGAGAGTGATTACTCCCAATGTGGTTGCCTGTTGAGAAGACCAAACTATCTCAAAGACAAGTTAAGTAAGAGGCTATGTCACTTGTAAAGACAAGCCTCCAACTTGACTATGTGCAAGCAGCTCTGGTTGAAGAGACATTGAGTGGACATCTGGTTGTCAATTATTTGTTTTTAATGTTTATATTAAAATGCTTGTAAAATTGGGAAGTTGTATCGTGATCAGTGGAACTGGAATCAGAAAGCCTATATTCCCTGGAGGGATTGTTGTTTGATGTGACACCAGAAAAGCAGGGAATGCAGGGTGTTAGGTTGGAAGTAACCCAGCCACATGGACAGAGCAGTGCACAGAGTTTAATAAAGTTTGTCTTATTCAACTTACCTGCATTCGGCTTCATTCGTGAATGAAAGAGGATACACGTAATGCCTCCTGTATCCAATATAGCTTACAAAGAGGGAACCTTTAAGAGGGAACCTCAGTGTAATTGGAGCCTTGTATGAGACCCCGATAGTGCAGCTCCTTCGAAGACAGGGACTAGGGTCATAGTTTTTGAAGCATGAGGCATAGCACCTATATGTCGATGTGGCCTTCCACTGCTCCCACAGCCTATTCTGCGGGGGCAAATCAGCCCCCACAGTGAACAACCACGATACAACTCAATGAGAAGAAATTTTATATGAGTCACCTCCTGAAGAAAGGGATAATCAGGGCCATTGTGACTACCATGATTGTAGCTGGAATCAGACTATAAGGTTTGGTGGGCTGGCTGCTTTGGTCTTTATCGTGCTCTCTTAAAATGATACCTAAGATACTGTTCCTGCAAACAAGCACATCAGTAACTGATCACATAACTGGCCTTATTGAGTTCAATGGGATTGTTGTATGGGTAAAGTTACTCATGTGTGTTAGTTTTTTCAGGATCAGGCCCTACGATTTTGATAGTTGGATGATATTTTTGCTGCTGGATTACTGGGGGAGGTAGGAGAACTTGCTGTGATTGATTAATACGGCTGACTATATGTTAGTGCGCTTCCTCCAGATGTTAGCTATTTAGTTTTGTTTATGAACAGGTTCTGTGTTTGATCTGAATCTAACGTTGGTTAAGTAGTTCTTGCCCAATTTTTTAAAAACTGTTAGAAATTTGACAGTTGTAAGTACAGTAATTTGTCTCAGTGTGTCATTTATAGAATCTCCAAGCAAAATTATCTCAAACAGAATTTCCACAAGCCAAGGACTTCATTCTACAAACCTTGCTCTTGTCTGCAATCTCTTTGAGCTAAATATGTTTGCTTGTGTGAGTAAAGGTTACTCACATCAATTAGGATTGCTGCATTGGGCTGTTTTATCTCAGTCCTACAAAGCTTTATGCATGTGCTTAATCTGTGTGCTGGACTTCAGTTGATTTACAGATAAACATATGCCTAAAACCACAATCTGGGCCCATATAAGTAACTTCATTTACAAGACAACTAGATACATCAAGCTAAAAGGAAAAAAACTTCCTAACTAATATTTTTTAATTTGTTGAAGCAAAATTTCATCTTAATATTATTTATAAATTTCCATTTTGTATACTTTATGATCCTGATCCTACAATCATTGTAGATCCAATTAATTTTGAGTAGTATCTTAATGCATATTCCCATTCCAGTCATGGGAGTGTTTTGTTTAGTAAAGTGTTACTTAGTGTGAGTATGGGTTTCGGAATCTGGCCCTTCTTGAATAAAGGTGGTAGGATTGGTCTTTTATGTTTCATTTTCCCTTTCAATCTGGTTATTTTTTATTCTTGCTCTCAGACATTGCTGCTAAGGCTTGTGTAGCCATTGAACTGTTTCTAATATTTTCCATTCTAATCAGTAGCTGTAAGTCCACATGACTATGCCAGCCAGTAGATAAAGTTGCAAAAACAACTCTGATGGGAAAATCAAAATCTAGTCTTTCCTTCTGGAGTGAAAGTTCATCTGTGATAAATCAGTACAAGGAATTTTGGCATAGTTTATCTTTAATGAATTAATTCAGTTAATCTCTAAGTATGACTAATAAGAGTGGTTTCCTTAAATTTAAGACGAATTGATTACCCTGACCTCCCACTGCCTATTTGTTCCTTATCCCAAGACTGTTGTAGGCTTCCATGTCAGTTTTAATATTCAAACTCTATCCTGATTTTTCTCCCATCTGTGGCCATAGGAATTAAGCTAAATTTAAGGATTGGGAAGGGTTAGAAAGCTACTCTGGGTAAAAATCTTGTTCCCTGTTTAGTTTCATTTGTTTGTTTGGAGAGGGAATTGGGAGGGAGTTATCTTCTTCATTATATCATGATTGGAAACATAGATTCTCAGCTTGTTTAAATTGTCATATTTCCATTTGAAGTCACTGGAACTGTGACAGTTTACACCAGCTGAGGAGCTGCTGCCCTCCCCCACCATGACAATACTAAACTCCTCCTTTGTTATTAAACCACCTTCTTTGATGCAGATATATTTTCACAATTTAAAAAATAGAATATTCTTTATGTTTAGCAAAGTGTACTAGTGTTAGTTCACTAGTATTAGCGGAGCGGAAGCATTAACAACTTTGAAATAAAATGTACATGGATGAACACACATAAGTCACATCTATGTCAGCATCTAAAGGGCAACAGAAATCACTTTATAAATATACATTATCCTAAATTAAAAATGAAACAACCAACTGGAGATCACTAGTGAAATGAAAATATTTTCATTTCATTAGTAAAATAACTTTTAAAGCACTTTATATACATTAGTGAAGTAAGTCCCATGAAACCCCTCTGAAGAAGTGTGTTAAGTACTGTCTGCATTTTGTATATTGGAACATAAGACTGGAAGGAATCTCCTCAGTCACTGAGTCTAGTGCCCTGCTTTTGCAAGCAGCCTGATTGGTAAACTGAGACCTTGTCTGCAGGAAAGTTTCCCTGCATAGGTTTTTTTCCTATTTTTACTCAATTATATAGGTATAACTAAACCAAAAGAGTGCATCCTCATGCTTTGTCTAAAACAGCTTAAGCTACTTACCTTCTGAATCATAGCATCCACACAGCACTGTGCTTTTTCAAAATAAACACACAGCATTCTGGGCAGATATCCCAAGGTGCAGTGTTCTGCCACTAGGCTCAATGCATTATGGCTTATGGTGCATTGTGGGACATGAACTGGAATTCTGTGATTTAGGGTCAAGCTCCCATGTTTCCTTCCACAATATCCCATAATTTGTCTGACTTTCGCTGTTCAGAATAATTTTCAAACTGTTTCAGTTTCAAACAAATTTTTAACAGCTGTCAGGCAGCATAGAGGAAGAACTACTGAGCACCAGGATCCTGGCCATTATTAATATGAATAGGGTGCTCTAGAGGCATTGGAATCAGGCAGGCAGGTGACTATGGAGGAGATGGAAATTCACCGTTGGGACACCACACAGATTCTGGTGTAGGAGAATGAAACCAGTTATTTCTGCATGACTGTTTCCTGGACCAGCTTGACTCAGTGGTGTGCCACATCTTGATGCAGCCAAACAGCTCCAACTGGTAGGACAGGATAATGATGCAGACCTGGGATGACCAGCATTGTCTGCAGAACTTCAAGATGTGGAAGGGCACTTTCTGAAAACCTGCAGAGAGCTCACCTGGAGCTGTAGCACTAGACCACTAACATGAGAGTCCCCCTCAATATGGAGAAGTGTGTGGCTATCACCCTCTGGAAGTTGTCCACCCTCAACTGCTGCCAGTCAGTAGCTAACCAGTTTGTAAAAGAATTGCCAGGGTTGTTGTCATGGAGGTGTGTGCTGCTATTGAGAGGGTGCTAATGCTCCGGGTCGTGAAACTTGACAATGAGCAGAAGGTTATTGATGGCTTTGAATACTTGGGGTTCCCAAATTGTACAGGGGCCATTGATGGGACCTGTGTGCCTATTATTTGTCCCCCCACCCTCCAGGGCATGGTGTACATCAACAAAAATGGGTATTTCTCCATGGTTATGCAAGACCTGGTTGATCACCATGGCAAATTTATTAATGTGGGGTGATAAGGAAAGGTCTGTGTGGCCAGGATCTTTAGAAACTCTCATTGCAGAAAACAGATGTAAAATTGAACTTTAACTCCCAAAACCACTATGAACATTAATGGTGGTTTCAACTGCTATTCTGGAAGATCCATCCTATCTGTGGATTTCCTGGCTTATAAAGCTTTGTTACAAGGCAGTTGGATAAGGGAAAAGAGCTATTTAAGTGTACCCTGAATAGCTGCAGAAGGAGTGTACATTTGGAAGATTGAAGGGAAGGTAGAGGTGTCTCATAACAAGTCTGGAGGCTTTTGAAGGATATCTGCCTTATGTTATGGCTGTTTGCTGTGTTTTGCACAGTGTTTGTGAGAGTAAGGGAGACAGCTTCACTGATGGATGGGAGGCAGAGGTGGAGACACCTTAATCCATATATCTTGAATTGATTTTATTAGGAAAGGATGGTATTAGGGAGAGCTGGACCTTAATGAGTGCAGCTGCAAATAATAAACTTTGATTTGACACATGAGACTGTGCAAATTTATAAACTAAAACAGTGCTGAAATAACCAAAGTACAGGCTGACCACGCTTTTGTGCAGACAATCACCAAAATGTGTATGTTGGATTGTAGCTGTTTTCTTCATCTGCCAACAAAATGACAGATGAAATTTAATGTTGATAAATGCAAAGTAATACCCATTGGAAAACATAATCCCAATTATACATACAAAATGATGGGGACTAAATTAGCTCTTACCACTCAAGAAAAAGATCTTGGAGTCATTATGGAGAGCTCTCTGAAAAGATCCAGTCAGTGTGCAGCGGCAGTCATATAAGTGAATAGAATGTTAGGAACCACTAGGAAAGGGATAGATAATAAGACAGAAAATACCATAATGCCATTATATAAATCCATTGTACACCCATACCTTCAATATTGCATGCAGTTCTGGTGACCCCACCTCAAAAAATATTTATCAGAATTGGAAAAGGTACAGTTAAGGCCAGCAGAAATGATTAAGGATATGGAACAGCTTCCCTATTAGGAGCGAATAAAAAGATTAGGACATTTCAGCTTGGAAAAGAGATGACTAAGAGGTGATAGAGGTCTATAAAATCATGGCTGGTGTGGAGAAGGTGATAAGGAAGTATTATTTATTCCTTCACATAGCACATGAGACAGGAGTCACCCAGTAAAATTAATAGATATCAAGTTTAAAACAAACTAAAGGAAGTACTTCTTCACGCAATGCACAGTCAACCTGTGGAACTCATTGCTGGGCAGGGGCAGCTCCAGGCCCCAGCACGCAAAGCATGTGCTTGGGGTGGCAAGCTGCGGGGGGTGCTCTGCCGGCGCCGCAAGGGTGGCAGGCAGGCTGCCCTTGGCGGCTTGCCTGCGGAGGGTCCGCTGGTCCACGGCTTCGGCGGACCTCCCCTAGGGCTGCCTGTGGAGGGTCCGCTGGTCCCGCGGCTTCGGCGGACTTCCCGCAGGCCTGCCTGCAGGAAGTCTGCCAAAGCCGCAGGACCAGCGGACCCTCCACAGGCAAGCCGTGGAAGGCAGCCTGCCTGCCGTGCTTGAGGCGGCAAAATTCCTAGAGCTGCCCCTGTTGCTGGGGGATGATGCAAAAACTAAAACTATAACATTATTCAAAAAAGAACTAGATAAGTTCATGGAGGATAGGTCCATCAATAGCTATCAGCCAAGATGTTCAGGGTTGCAACCCCAGGCTCTGGGTGTCCCTAGCATCTGATTGCCAGAAGCTGAGAATGGACAATGGGATGAATCACTTGATGATTGCTTGTTCTGTTCATTCCCTCTGAAGTACCTGGCATTGGCCATTGTCAGACGACAGGATACTGAGCTAGATGGGCCATTGGTCTCACCCAGTATGGCCATTCGTATCTTTGCCTTGGAGGGTGGAATGGCATGAGAACTCTGTTGCTTGCAATTGGGGAAGTGAAAGGGGTCTGTCCACATCCTGTGTTCTCAATAGGCTGCAGGGCAGGGTTAGGTTGGGGTGTTAAACATGAGCACAGTACAAGAATGTTCTGCAAATTTGTCTGCTTCAGCATCATGTCCAACATTTCTGCATCTCCCTTTCTCTGTCCAGTTGGTCTATACACTGTCATCACAGCTTCTTGGCATATTCCTTGTTATGCAACATGATTCTTTCCCTCTGTTCTTTTGTATTTTTTGCCCTCTGTTGGGAGCCATTCATGAGGTTAGCAAACCTCCCTTGACCTTTTTCCCAGCTCACCCCTCTGTGAATCATACCATGTGCTAGGAGAACAGAGGAATCAAAGAAGTAGTTACTTTACCAGTATTATAGCCATCATGGAATAATGCAACTATGTTCCTGTTGTATACCTCATAGATAACTTGCTTCAGCTGAGGAAAACAAAGCTTAACTAGCAGGAACAATCTTTCTGATTCTGGCCAGCATGGGCTTGCAAGCAACCTCAGTGATATTAGCCATAATTAAAAAACTTTGGACATTGGCCTATCCTTGAAAATCCTTCAGCTGGATGTTGAAGGTCTCTGAGCTGCTAAGCCTTCCGTTCTTCAGTCCCTAGCCTCCAAATATAACATGAATGTAATCTGATTTCAAGAGACACATACCAGCTCCCTTTCTGCCAGTTACCTTAACATCAAGGTTATGACCTTGTGAGTTACTCTGCATAGAAAACATGGCTTTTCTACTTGTTAGAGGAGATCTTGCTGACACAAAACCTCTGCCATCTAATTCAAATTTCTGTTATATTGCAAGGCCAAGTCTACACTACAAAGTTAAATCAACTTTATGTAAGTCGACATCAAGCTTCCAATTTAAGCAAGTCAATCTTGCACGTCCACACTTCGCTGGTTGTGTCGGCAGAATGCATCCTCACTATCAGCGCTTGCATCGATGCACAGAGCACTGCACTATGGGTAGCTATGGCACAGTGTACCTAGCCAAATGGAATTTTGGGTAGGGCTTGCAATGGCTTATGGGACCAAAACATTGGCGCGAGTGGTTATAGGAACATGGCATTAGCCTCCCATGATGCGCTTACCTTCCTGCTTCCCTCCCTGAAATCAACATCAAACAAACCAAGGCTTTTTTGCGCCTTTTTTCAAAAGCCTGGGTTAACCTCACGGATGCCATAGTACAATAAGCATGGTCTCCACTCAGCTGTTCATTCTTGTGAGCATCACAAACACCTTGTGCATTATCTACAGTATTTCTGCAGCCGAGACAGGAGCTGCCACGCAGAACAATGCAATGCCATGCAAGCAGCCCTGCTGCAAGCCATAGAGCGAAACAATTTGCAGTTGCTGGCATCAGTCATGCATTACCTGAACATGGTTGAGCGCCATTTCTGGTCCCAGGAAACAAACACTGCCTAGTGGGACGGGATTGTTATAGCACAAGCAGTGGCTGCAGAACTTTCGAATGCATAAGGCCACTTTCCAGGAACTGTGTGCAGAGCTTTCCTCAGCCCTGAACTTCTCTGACAGTGGAGAAATGAGTGGCAATAGCTCTGTGGAAGCTTGCAACACCAGACTGCTATTGGTCAGTGGGGCATCAGTTTGGAGTGGGTAAATCTACTATGGGATCTGTTGTGATCCAAGTTCACAGGGCTATTAATAGACTTCTGCCAAGAAGAGTAGTGACTCTGGACAATGTGTAGGACATAGGGATGGTTTTGCCGCAATAGGGTTCCCTAACTGTGGTGGGGCAATACACAGAATGCATATCTCTATCTTAGCACCAGAACACCTTGCCAAAGAGTCCAGAAACTGAAAGGGATACTTTTCAATGGTGTTGCAAGTGCTGGTGGATCACAGGGGCTGTTTCACCAACATCAAAGTGGAATGGTCAGGAAAACTGCATGATGTGTGCATCTTTAGGAACACAGGTCTATTCAATAATCTGCAAGCAGGGACTTTCTTTCCAGACCGCAAAATAACCATTGATGATGTTGATATGCCAATCGTGATCCTGGGAGATCCTACTCATGAAGCCATATACCAGCAGACTGGACAAGCAGTAAGGACCAGTTCAGTCATAGGCTGAGCAAGTGCAGAATGGTGGTGGAATGTGCCTTTGGACATTTAAAAGGTTGCTGGTGCTGTTTGCTTATTAGTTAGACCTCAGTGAAAGCAATATCCCCATTGTTATTGCTGCCTGCTGTGTGCTCCATAATATCTGTGAAACAAAGGAAGAAAAATTTCTGCCGGGGTGGGATGTTGAGGCAGATCACTTGGCAGCCAATTTTGAGCAACCAGATACCAGGATACTAAGAAGAGCACACTGAGGGGCTCTATGTCTCTGTGAGGCTTTGAAAACCAGTTTCAGCAATGAGCCAGAGTAATGTGACACTTATCTGTGTTGTTCCTTACCAAACTATCATCTCCATTACATTTCCTCTCCTGTAAACTCCACCTCCACCAACCACCATGTATGGAATGAATAAAGAGCCTTTTCTCCTCAGTACATTTTGTTTTATTATGCACACAAACACACACAGACAGCAAAGAAAAATAAGATAGCAGAGTGAGGGGAAGAACGAGGAAAGCTTGCTTACAGATGCACTGCAATAACAATCAAAGATCTGGGAATGGGCGTCTTCTGTTCTTTCTAACCTCCCCTAGTGTTGAGTGCAGGGGATACCGAACTCCCCCATCCCCAGCCTCATAGGACATTTGGGGAAGGAGGATTGAGAACTGGGCGATGATGGCAGCAAATTCACCCAGCTGCCTTTCTTGAAGCTCAGCCAGATGCCTCAACATGTCTGATTGCTCCTTCATAATCTGCAGTATTTCATCCTGTGCGGCATGCTCTTGTTCCCTGCATGCCAGGTTCTTGGACCGTGAAATCCTGCATGCTGTGAGCTCCGTCTTTTCAGTCTCAGAGACACATATTAACTCATTGAACATGTCCTCCAGAGTCTTCTTTTTCTGCCTTCTAATCTGTGAAAGTCTCTGTCCCGGTGTGGAGGATGCTCAGACGAAGTTTCAACTGAAAGGAATGCAAAGCACAAGGGTACATTGACAGTGCATACATTGTTTCTGGTGTAAACTTGATTTTTTTTTTTTTTTTTTATAAAACTCCTTAGTACACTTCACTGCAAGCCACAAGATAATCACAATTGCTGGCTTTTGCAAGAGTCGGTTTGCTGCTCCAGCCATGGTGAATATGGCCACGAGGCATAGGCGAGAGGTCGTGTGCTCCTGCTTTTGTGAAGACAGACTTGGGAGCACAGTTTGGCACCTGAGAAATGCTCTCTTTTCCCTAGCAAGCTGGATGGTGCTTAAGGACAGGCACTAGTGTAAAGCTCCCAACTAGTTTGTTTTTTCTCCAAGGTGGCACCAAGTTGTGGGGAAGGGAGACAAACAGGAAACCACCTCCCCTTTTTTTCAATGCTGGTTCTAATCACAGCAGCGGCACATTAGGGAAAGCGTGGCTGTGTGACACAGATTTCACCAAAGGGGGGCAGATTACTTGTTGAATTGTTTGCGGTTTAAGGGCTAGCATTGAAAATTTCCCCTGTTTCCCCTAGGTGACCCCATGCGATATCACTCTCTTGAGGGTAACAGAGGTGGCAAGGGAGTAGATGCTGCAAGCGTCTGGGTACAGACCTGGTCTTTATGTTGCAATGCTGTGTGCTGCAATGATGCCGGCACAGTTAATAGTGGACTGGCACGAGAAAGTGTCCTACTGTGGTAGAAGAAATAAGGCAGTCTTTCCCCGAAACCTTCTGCAAAGGAGTGCAGAGTATCTCCATGAAAGCTTCCTAGAGACCTCCATGGAGAATTCCTGGGCCATCCCTGTGGACATAAAGAGTCTTTTTTTGGCGGGGGAGCACCCTCTGCATAGATGGAGTGGCCACTGACACCCACTACATGTGTTTTGTTCAGTTTAAACATAAAAAATAACATGTGATCCCTACAGTTTACCTGGAAAATATACTCACCAGAGGTGCCTTCCCCGGCATCATGCTCAGCCGCCAACTGGTCCTGTGAAGAGATTAGCTCGAGGGTTAAAATCAGTTCTTGGCTGCTGGGGAGAATGGATGCTCCAGTTTCCCACCTCCCATTCTCGTCCTCCTTGTTAACAATATTGTCCTTGTTGTTGCCCAAGGTCATCTGGGAATCCTGGGTGGTATCTATGCTGTGTTTTGGGGTAGTGGTGGGGTCACCAACGAGAATTGCTTGCAGCTCTTAAAAGCAGCATGTCTCTGGGGCAGAACCAGAATGACTGTTCACCTCCCTTGTCTTCTGGTATACTTGCCAAAGCTCCTTTATTTTCACACGGAACTTCTGCCATGTCCCTGGTGTAGCCCTTCTCCCCCATTCCTGTGCAATCTTGGCATAGATGTCAGCATTTCTTCTGCTGGATCAGAGCTGTGCTTGCACAGACTCTTCTCCCCACACAGCAATAAGATCCACCACTTCCTGTGTACTCCATGCTGGAGTGTGTTTGCGGCCTTGAGTCTCCACGATCAGCTGTGGTGGCAAGTAGTCCACGCTAATCAAACGGGAAATGAAAATTCAAAAGTTTCCAGGGCTTTTACAGGGAACTGGCTGTTTCCTGTGTACCTGGCTCACATGCAGTGGAGTTGAAAGTGCTCTCCAAAGCGGTCACAGCTGAGCACCATGGGACATCTCCTGGAGGCCAATTCATTCGAATTACACAACACATTGTCTACACTATCCCCATGTTAACTCATGAATGTCTAATCAAGCGCTATGCCTCTCACAGAGATGGAATACAGAAGTCAACTTTACAGGTGACTTAGATCAGTGGAAGGGATTCAGTATTGTAGACACATACCTTTTCACATTGACTTAATGCAGCTTCTGTTGACCTAAGTTTGTAGAGTAGACCAGGCCTGAGTCAGTCATTTCAGTGTGGCAGATGTGTACAAACCCCCAACTAGCCCTGCCCTATCCTAAATATTCTTCCTAAGCTGCCACAACCTGCCATCTATGTTGGAGATTTTAATAGCTCCCACACCACCAGTGAATACAGAGAGCCAGAGTTGACCTTTTGAAATGGGTCTTACTCTATGATCTTTACCTCTTCCATGATCCAAAACAAAGGGGTACTTTTCATTCTGCCAGATGGAAGCAAGGTTTCTCTGCTGACTTCACATAGACCATCAGCAAGGGCAATCATCCACTTCAAGCTATAAATCATGTATTGGAAAACTTCCTTAATAGTCAACACTGTCTGATCTTTACCAAAGTTGGAGCAACCATAGCTATTGTGAGTATCAATAAAAATCGTCACTGGAACGATAAGAAAACAAATCGGCCCAGCTTTACACAATTCAAAGACCCCTGTATTACTTGTATCCTACACAGTATCTCCAAGTTTATACGCAGGTCACAAAAGCCATCCACAAAAGTGCCATGAAATCAATTCCAAGATGTTGTTATAAGATCTGCATTTCCTGGCCTAATGATCAATGTGCAGAACTCCTCAAGCAATTTGAAGGAAGTACATTGCCATGCATATTTTAAGACAACTTGAACAGAAGAGCAAGATGGGAGCAGGTCATCACGGAACTAAATACATCATGCTACCACAGAATTAAAAACATTAAGATCCAGCCAAAAAGCCTGGCACTAATCAGAAAACTTGGTGCTGCTCAGCCACTTTCAGCACAGCACCATCACCCAGTTTCTCCAAATAGCATTGCTACCCACCTGATAAATTTCACAAAGACAGATAAGGACAAAGAGTTTTTGAAGGAGAAGTGAAGAATAAAATGGTGTGTCGATACAAAGAGCGCATACCTGAAACTTAACAGGATCTCCAGCCTTTCACAACAGTTGAAATAAAAAGGGCAATTAAAACATTGAAAACAGGTAAAGCCTATGGGTTTGATAATCTCTCCCAAATTCCTGAAGAACCTGGGATAAACTAGCAGACAATGGCTAGCTAGAGCCATCAAGGAGAATAAAATAGCTAAGATCTGGTGTAAATCAAAAATAACAGCCTTGCCAAACTCTGAGAGAGACTATCAACTTTGAACAAGCTCCACCCTATCTTCTTGCTAAGCTGCATGTACAAATTACTCAAAATGCTTCTCTCTCAAAGAATTCCCACCACTGTTGATGATATCATGAGTGTAGATCATTGGTTCTCAAAGTTTTGTACTGGTGACCCCTGTCATATAGCAAGTCTCTGAGTGCGACCTCCACTTATAAATTAAAAACACTTTTTTATATATTTAACACTATTATAAATTCTGGAGGCAAAGCAGAGTTTGGGGTGGAGGCTGACAGCTCGCAACCCCCCATGTAATAACCTCATGACCCCCTGAGGTGTCCCTACCCCCAGTTTGAGAACCCCTGGTGTAGATCAAGCAGGTTTCAGACCAAACCGCAGCACCTATGATCAAGTGCTGGCACTCACTACCTGCATTGAGAATGGGTTCCAGATCAGGTAGAAGACAGGTACAGTATTTTATTGCTGTGTATGATGAAATCTTCCATACAGGCATACTGTACAAATTGTCATTGGTCCTTCCAAAGTGGGTAGTAGTGGCTGTGGAAATGTTGAGAGGCTGCTGGTTCCAAGTTTCACTTGGATGAAAAACCAGCTCCCCTATGTCCCAAACAATGGTTTATCTCAAGGCTTAGTCCTAGCACCAACACTTTTCAACCTCTTCACAAATGATCTTCCCAACACCACTGACAGGCACTTCATTTATGCAGGTGGTGTCTATTTGGCAGTACATGACCAGGATTTCAGTCACCTAGAAGAACTCCTGAATGCCGACGCAAAAGATGGAAGACTTAAACCTAGTACCAAAAGGACAATTTCCAGATAATTATACCTGTTCAACACAAAGGCCAACAAACAGTGCAGTATCTTTCTGAATGGACATAGACTGAGCCACAACCCAAAGCCTGTGTGCCTGTGTTACACTGGACTATACTTTGACTTTCAAGGAACACATTACCAAGACTTTACTGAAAAAAAACAAGAAGCAACCTGATCAGCAAATTAGCTAGTTATGCCTGGGGAGCTAATGCACAGACACTAAGAAACTCTGGGCTTGCCTAGATCTACTCTGCAGCACAGTACTGCTCTCTTGTGTGATTCAGTTCTTCTCACACAGGACTAGTAGACACTCACTTGACTGAAGTCATGTGTATAACAGGTACAATGAGACCAAGCAATCAGGCCTGGCTGCCAGTTCTGTCCAACATTGCCTCTCCTGACACCAGGCTACAAGTTACCTTGCAGAATCTGCTCCTTAAAGAGCAAAACATGCCCCATCAACTGATTTAAAGATGTGTGTAATCCACCAAGACACCATATCAGCTCAAGGCATCCTGTTTGGACAATTCCCTTAAGGAACCTCAATAACACCTTCAGGTAGTGTATTACAGGGCAAGAAGAAGCTTCAAACGCAGCTAGAGTGATGAGATGTCCTGATTTTATAGGGACAGTCCTGATATTTGGGGCTTTTTCTTATATAGGTGTCAATTACCCCCCACCCCCCCGATTTTTCCAGACCTACTATTTGGTCACTGAACCAGCCGATCCTATCCTCATGACAGATCAACGTCCGAGTCCCTGGTTATGACCTTCCATGCCATCTTTGGGTTATAGCTCAGTCACTTCACATGGGGCTGCTAATGACTATAAGTGGACCTTTTTGACTGGTATCTTCTTGCTTTTTCTTTAAATCACATCAGATGCAATGTGTTTGTTTCTTAATTTTATTTCTCAGGCTCTGGCAATCGTGCTTAGTGCTGCATACGTGGGGTTAAGGAATGGAAACATCAGGCACTTTGGAGTAGGGGGCAGTGCAGAGTTTGTGATGTCTGGGCATGGGATTTTTTTTTTTTATAAAGCCACCTTTAATAATTTCAAGTGCAGGACTGAAGGTGCTGCGTAAGGATGGACACATCTGTCCTCTGCTTTAACGATGCCCAGGAACATGGCAGCACATACCTGGTATCTGGAAGAAGGTTTTCATATCCACATAAGAAGCATGAGTGGGACAGAATTGAAATGTAGCTCTTAAATACATATGATCTAGTCAGGCAGATGCAGCTCACTTTGGTCTGGTCTGGTTATTAATCTGGATACATCTGTTTGTCCCTGGCCATTATCGCTGAGCTGCCTCCAGCCCTAGATTACAACTAGCTCAGTGTCAATCTGTCTGGAAGGGACATTACATTGGTGGCAACTGTAAATTTTGGGCAGTTTCATAAGACGGTGCTGGAGAATGTTTGAAAGATGTGGATGCTTGTATAGCAGCAATTACTTCCATGTTGAAGGTCCTTCAGCGCCTCTGTGGGAAAGTCATGACACCAAGCTAGCTATGAGCTGCAAAATCTATAGAACTGATATTATACGTGTGATGGGGCAAGGCCAGGTATGGCTACAGTAAAGTACTGAGAACAGGTATGTTAGCCCCAGGCTAAACAATCCCCCCCCTAGTACCTGGTAACCAAATGGCAGTTGCTCCGAGGGTAATCAAGGCACCTGGAGCCAATTAAGATCTTTCTAGAAGGCAGTAGAGAGAGCTACTTTAATTAGAACACTGAGCCAATCAAGGTGCAGGCTAATCAGGGCACCTGGGTTTGAAAGGAGCTCACTCGCAGTCAGGCAGGGAGGAGCCAGAGGAGAAGGAGCCTACTTGTGGTTAAACCAGCCCCATTATGGCAAATCTACTGTTACATCATGAAAACAATAGCCTTCAACAAGCCATTATTCCCTCCGCCCCAGACTTGCTTTCCCCACTCCAGCTACCCATCATTCTGGTTTAAAGTCATGTGCACCCTTGATTGGCTTCCCTCTTGGGAAAGCTGTTACAGGAGGCACTATAGACAGCTGCGATCTACAGGGCCCTGGGCTGGAACCTGGAGTAGAGGGCGGGCCCAGGTTCCCCCCAAACCTCCCAACTCCTGATCAGACGCAGGAGGAGCTGACTTAAGACTGTGGGTTCCACAAGAAGGGAAGATCACTGAGCTGAACAAATCCGCCAATAAGCGCAGGACCCACCAAGGTGGAGGAGGAACTTTGTCACAATGGATTCTGTTTTATGGCAACTAGCCAACTATAAAAGCAGTTTCTTCTCCTTTGGTGTTCACACCTCAACTGCTAGAAGAGGGCCTCATCCTCCCTGATTGAACTAACCTCGTTATCTCCAGACTGATTCTGGCCTGCATATTTATATCTGCCTCTGGAAATTTCCATTACATGCATCTGACGAAGTGGGTATTCACCCATGAAACTTTATGCTCCAATTCATCTGTTAGTCTATAAGGTGCCACAGTACTCTTTGTTGTTTTATGGCAGTGAAACATGGGCACTAAAAAAGACTAAAGAGTGGTGGCTGATTGATGTTTTTGATTCTCAGCATCTTCATCAGCTGCTTCATATTAAGTGTCAAGATACAATCAGAAATTAGGATATTTGTAGCTAAATCCAGCAACCCCCTCCATTGGTTGTGTATCAGTTTTGGTGGCTTTCTTATTATGAACATATTAGAATTGAAGATCAGATTAAGAAGCCTGTGTATCAAGGAATGTTGCAGCACAACCAGCCATCACATTGTTGCCAAAAGCTTCAATGGTGTGATTTAAGACTGCCAATGATGGACCTAATAGTAATGGGGGACTTCAACTCCAGCAGGCTCAGTTAAAAGGAGCTACAGAGCCTGAACAGGTCAGTTCCTATCTGGAAGACTAAAACTCTCCAGGTGAGGAGGCTTGGGAGAGATCCTTCTCAAGCAGGGAAAAAATGGAGAGAACCCAAGGCTTGTAACCCTAAGGTAATGGATGAAGGTGATGGGACCAAGAGCGAAGCAGCCCAGGGAATGTAGCAGCAACTATTAAGGGAAGCAGTACAGTGGTGCTGTTTACAGGATCCCTGAGTTGGGACCCAGATACTGGGTGGGCCTGGGTCCTCACAGTGGCCAGGGAGGAAGTAGCTTGAATCCCTAAAAGGGGACATGACTTTTTTCTAAAAGCCTGAGAAAGGGACTGGAATTTAAATAGGCCTGGAGTCGGGGATGAAGACTCTTGAGGGGACCAACCATTTGTTGAACTTTGTTACTCTGGAAAGGGTTCATCCATTTTTGATTGTGTGATTTGGCTGGAGGGCTGAGCCACTGAAGACCCACTTAGTGAGGTCAACAACCTATAGGGGGTGCCAGGAGCAGAGGAAAAGGTTGCAACGTCATATCCAGCTGACAGGAGGCACTGACCAAAAGTGAGTCCCCCTGTCACAACTATGTGTCTGATAAATCTGTTCTGTACTATAGGTTCAACCAATTTGCTTGGTACTGAAGTTAGTCTTAGTAATTGTCAGGAGTCTTCTAAAAAAATTGATGTTACTTTAACTGTCCTCCCGTCATCTGACAGAGAGGCTGATTTAAACGATAGGTTACATAGCACAGTTAGTAGTTCTGAAATTTCAGAACTCTTGGGTGACTACCACCTGGTCTTATTACTATTTAATTTGTTCCAAAAACCTCCTCTGTTGACACCTCAATCTGGGACAGTTCTTCAGATCTGTCACCTAAAAAAAGTGGCTTAGAGGAATCTCCTTCACATCTTCTGCAGTGAAAACCAATGCAAAGAATTCATTTAGCTTCTCCACAACAGCCTTGTCTTCATTCAGTGGTCCTTTAGCACCTGGATCATCCAATGGCCCCACTAGCTGTTTTTCAGAAACAGGAAGCCTGTCAAACTTAAATTTTATTTTGCTGTTTAGTTTTAGTGTCTTTTGCTAGTTGTGCTTCAAATTCTTTTTTGGCCTGCACTTGGAGGAGAGGAAGGCGATCAGGAACAGTCAGCATGGATTAACCAAGGGCAAATCATGCCTGACCAATCTGATTGCCTTCTACGTTGAGATAACTGGCTCTGTGGATATGGGGGAAGCAGTGGACATGCTGTACCTTGACTTTAGCAAACCTTTTGATATGGTCTCCCACAGTATTCTTGCCAGCAAGTTAAAGAAGTATGGATTGGATGAATGGACTATAAGGTGGATAGAAAGCTGGCTAGATCATCAGGCTCAATGGGTAGTGATCAACAGCTCAATGTCTAGTTGACAGCCAGTGTCAAGCGGAGTGCCCCAGGGGTCGTCCCTAGGGCCGGTTTTGTTCATCATCTTCATTAATGATCTGGATGATAGGATGGATTGCACCCTCAGTTAGTTTATGGATGACACTAAGATGGGGAGACAGGTAGATATGCTGGAGGGTAGGGATAGCGTCCAAAGTGACCTAGACAAACTGGAGGTTTGGGCCAAAAGAAATATGATGAGGTTCAACAATGAGAAATGCAGAGTCCTGCACTTAGGATGGAAGAATCCCATGTACTGATATAGGTTGGGGACTGACTGGCTAAGTGGTAGTTCTGCAGAAAAGGACCTGGGGATTACAGTGGACAAGAAGCTGGATATGAGTCAACAGTGTGCCCTTGTTGCTAAGAAGGCAAATGGCATATTGGGCTGCATTAGTAGGAGCATTGCCAGCAGATCGAGGGAAGTGATTATTTCCCTCTAACCGGCACTGGTGAGGCCACATCCAGAGTATTGCATCCAGTTTTGGGCCCCCCACTACATAAAGGATGTTGAAAAATTGGAGAGAGTCCAGCGGAGTGCAATGAAAATGATTAGGGGGTCCTTGGGCACTTGATTTAGGAGTAGAGTCTGAGGGAATGGGGCTTATTTAGTGTGCAGAAGAGAAGAGTGAGGGGGGATTTGATAGCAGCCTTCCCCTACCTGAAGAGGGGTTCCGAAGACAATGGAGCCAGGCTGTTTTCAGTGGTGGCAGATGACAGAACAAGGAGCAATGGTCTCAAGTTTCAGTAGGGGAGGTCTAGGTTGGATATTAGGAAAATCTATTTTACTATGTGGGTGGTGAAGCACTGGAATGGGTTACCTCGGGAGGTGGTGGAATCTCCATCCTTAGAGGTTTTTAAGGCCTGGCTTGACAAAGCCCTGGCTGGGATAATTTAGTTGGGGTTGGTCCTGCTGTGAGCAGGGGGTTGGATTAGATGACCTCCTGAAGTCTCTTTAACCTTAATCTTCTATGATTCTATGATAAATCCTGGCCCTATTGAAGTCAATGTGAGTTTTGCCACTGATTTCAGTGGGGCCAGGATTTCACCTTCTATTATTAAGATAATCTCCTATAACTTGCAAAATTCACTTGATTAATCCAAATATAGGTAGTTACTGGAAGAATTTACAAAAAACAGTGTAAGACCAGACCCCACTTCTCCCTTCCCCCCTGCCCCCAGTATTACCCTCTTATGGCCTGATCCAACATTCACTGAAGTCAATAGAAAGACTCTACTGACTTCAGTGGGAGCTGGAAAAGTCCCCTACTTGACTTTGTTAGGACTACTCATATGTGTAAGGGTTTGCAAAAATGAGACCTTAATTTGTTGTTCTTTTGTGGACTTCATTATTTTTTCCATTTCTTTTTCCCCCACAAGTATTTACAGTCTGAAGGGTAACTTAAAAGATGCCTTACAGTCCCAGGACTTTTACAAGTATAACAAGTGACATATGCCAATCTGATGGATTCATTATTAATTACTGGGGAAAATAAAATAGGATGCAAAAGAATTATGAACTGAAGGAAGGCTTTAGTGACTGTGTCTGCAAGAAGGAAATAATTACTCTTGCATAAATTAATTTAGAATGGTGGCTTCAAGAATAAAGCTGGATTTTTGAGAATGGTTTCTTAAAACAAGTTCTCCCCTTTGTCTCCCCCCCCTTTTTATAAATTAAATTCATTCCAGCTGGTACATTAGAACACAAAGGTATTATGGAAAGCGAAAGAAATCCCTAGCTTATTGGCTGAATCTGGAGAGAATTTTTAACATGGCTGACCATCCTTCAAATGAGATCTTTGTGTCAGAGTGCAGAGGTCAGAGTATAGAAGCCTTGAGAAATCAAAAGGTGATGAGAAGAATGGCTGGGATTTCCAGCAGCCTGAGAGTACTCTTTTGTTTTCATTGGTCAGTTGTTGGAGATGATGCCTTTGGACATCAAAGAAATGTCTAAACAGTGTTATCTAGCCCTGTCCTTTGCCCCCTGCCATGTAATAGGCGTCTTTCAGGAAAACATTGAGAAAGCTAAGAAAGCGAGTTGGCCCATATTAGTGCTATTAATTCAGCAAGAGAGCAGATCAATAACATTTGCATTAGCCAGTAAAACAATCTGTTAGTTTCTAGAAATGTAAGTTGGTCAAACCTATAAATTATATACCATACATTCAAGAAGCAGCTTTCATGTTTGTTGTTAACATTTTTGCAAAAATAGTGGGAAGACCTTATTCTTTAAAGAATTTCATTTTTGCCTGTTGTAGGGTATTTGGAAGAACTGTTTCTTGAAAAATAAAACATGGGAATAGGACTTTGCTTTTAATGCTCCCGGAAAGCCTTATGTATGGAAGGTACCTAGATCTTTTAAATAAAAAAAAAAAAGAGGCAGAAGGAGCTCGTATTTGATGGATTTCAGGCTTGAGCCATTCCCTTGAATGTTTAAAGGAACTTTGTCATTGTTTTCCAGGGGACCGTGCTTCCCATGGAAACTAATGGCAGTACAAAAGCAAACTGTGCCAGACATATTCCAGCTATTTCCTATTCACGTATCTGTTATGCTGATTAAAGAGCAACCGCTGTTAACTATTTCTTTGTGCTAAAATGTTGATTTTAAAGTAAACATTTTCTGTGAGTAAACAATACTGTTTAAATGGTCAGATGTAATATGCTTTTTGAAAGCTTTGCCCTGAAAACATGAAAAAAGATAAAAGCTGACTGATCGTTTTCTGATCTGTTTGGTCTGTATGTGTACATTGGACTTTGCTATATTTTGTTTAATCTCTAAGTCTTCTGTATTTCTTTCCTGAGCAGTACTGTTTAAAGACCCAATCCTGCAAAGTCTGATGTTCATGGCCCTGATCCATCCCCAGTGAACTCAATGGGAATCCTTCCATTTACTTCAGTGGATGTTGGATCTGGCCCATGCATATCTTTATGCATAGTCAATAGTTCCATTAAATTCAGTAGTCCAAGTTAAGCGTATGCTAAGCTTTGCAGGATCATGGCCTAAATTTGTGGTTGTGGATTTGTCCCTAGGAAGGCTTGTGATAAACAATTAACAGTTAGCATTGAATAATGACTGTAATAACTTGTCAAGCTGCAAGTGTATTTTTAAATGAGTGCAAAATACAAAAGGGGAATCGCAAAGTTACAAAAATATAGCTTAGGATAATTTATGTTTAAAGTGATTTAGGGATCATTTACAGAATAGCACTATTGCTTATGGACATGCTGTAATAGAGCTGATAGAGTTGTCAGATAAATTTTTTAAAATGCCTAAGTCATTTAGGCACTTTTAAAGTTTAAAGGCACTTGTCATCTTTACACTGTTATCATGTTAGACTTAGAGGAAGATTGAGAACTTTTGAAGATAAATTTGGCCACATACCAAAGAATAGCCATGTTGCTGTAATCTCAAAAGCATTCAGAGAAGACAGTAATGCAAATTATTTATCTAAGCCAAGAAATAATTTAAACTTATAAAAGTAAAGCTAAACTATGTTTAAATTAAACTGTTTAACAAAAAACTGCAGGTGTTAATCTTCCATGAAATGGATGGCTGACAAAGCTGCATTTTGTCTGAGTAAAGCCAAGAAATTTAAGGGTAACACGTTTTTGAAGATCTGAAATAAAACAATTTTACGTGTACGTTTTTTTCTTGATATAAGAACTTTTATACCAAGTTTCAACCCCAAGGTAATTTTGGAATTGTGAAGAGAAAGCTTTGAAATGGAGATATGAGTGAACTTGCACTAAAACAATACATGAGCCTAATATCACTATTGTAGGTTAACAAATTAAACTTAAATTCAGTTTTATATAACAAAATGTGTTGGGGTAACATTACTCACTGGGATTGAGGTGAATTGAAAATAATGTTTTGGATTGATACATGATTCACCATTAATCATTTATATCATAGGCTAGTAAAGCGAGAATGAAGAGCCTAAGAGATGCTAACATGCATGAGTGATCAAAGGGAAGCTAGAATGTGTTTTTTCTTTAGTGCTACAGTAACATTCCAGAGTAACTACTTGTTCACCACTTTGCCAGAATGTGTGATTTGGGAGGAAAGGTGCCAAGATCATGAATACCAGTACGTGTCTGTCTATATCTCTCTCTATAAAAATATATTGTACAGGATAGTTTCAGAAAAAGTTAGGGAAAATAGAGTTGCATGTTAAGTATTCTACTTTATCTTCTGCTCATTTTCTCCTGGTTTAGTACTTAGTTCTCAGTTGGATCTATATCCTGCAAACATGAATAAGTTTAGATTTACACAAGAGTATAGTTCTATTGAATGGAGTGGCATTAATTGGGTACATAAAATTAAGCATGTGTATAAGTGTTTGTAGGACTTGGGCCTTTACCTTGGGTTAGCTGGTGGTTAAATATGCAGGATTCAAATTTTTATCAGAGGTGATACAAATATCATGTCTGATCTATGGATTGCTCTTTTGTTAGTTCCTCAGCAGAACACAGAATAGATGTATCATGTCATGAATACACATTTTATGTGGGATTGGGGGAGAAAATCAATAAACAGGAAAAAAAATCCAGACTTTCCCTATAGCAAACATGGGAGCCTGGCTTACAAAAGCCTGGTCTTAGCAGTGCCTCTACCTTTGATTATCTCAGCTGGACACCTCTTCAGAATTTTAGGGTATGGCTACATTTGAAATTTCAAAGCGCTGCCGCTGCAGCACTTTGAAGTGTGAGTGTGGTCAGAGCGCCAGCGCTGGGAGAGAGATCTCCCAGCGCTGCACGTAAACCACACCCTCTACGGGTGTAGCTTGCAGCGCTGGGAGCCGCGCTCCCAGTACTGCGGCACTGATTACACTGAGGCTTTACAGCGCTGTATCTTGCAGTGCTCAGGGGTGTGTTTTTTTCACACCCCTGAGCCCAAAAGTTGCAGCGCTGTAAAGTGCCAGTGTAGCCATACCCTTATACCCTAGGATTTTAGGTTTATCCTTTCCCTTCAGCCCCATCACCTGTTACTATTTTGCAATCTTACTTGGAAAAAAAATCAAACACCTAAACTAAACAAAGATGCTGTTGTTCTGCTAGAGCCATCGTCTATAAAATTTCTGCCAAAAACTGGAAACATTCTTCCTTTAAAAGGTGGGCATCATGTTTTGTTTAGCTTAAGTTACTGGTGTGGAAGGAGAGCTTCACTCTGTGTGGAGGATCTCCCATGATAACTGTTCTAATGTCAACCTTGAGAGGCAGAATGGTCTAATAAATAGAGCCCTGGGAGTCAAGAACCTCAGTTTTTACTCCTGGCTCTGACAGGTCTATCCCCATTGCAATATATGCTCCCCAGGATGAGTCAGAGGAGCAAAGTTAGTGCTCTGCCTATTTCCCTCCCTTCCCATCCATTCATGTGAGGTGGTTTATGAACATAGGGGCTCTGCAGACCCTGCTTCCCTCAGCCTTATGCCCCCATATACTCTTGAGCTGGCACTCAGGCTGAACCACAATCTAGCCCACAGATAGAGGTTTCCTTTCATTATTTAAGCTATTTGTCAATTGGGTAATTGTGTGTAGCCCTCATTATTGATCTGAAGGTCCTTTTGGAATTATTTTTTCCAGTTAATGCAGAGGATAGAAAATTGCATAGTCCTTTTTTGTGCAGCACATTAAAAGTTGCACAATAAGGTTTTCTGTAGATGGCCAAGTATCAACATTAACACCACAGTAACTTGTTGCGTATGGAGGCAAGAGGTTGCCTGAAACAGGAGAGCATATTGTGTGACTAGTCTGATGCTCTAATCCATAGATGTATTGTTTTTATTCATATATGAGTTAAGTTTTCATTAATGATACTTACTCCTAATAGATACTTTGTTGACCATCCTGTCTGCAGTAATATATCCTATCTACAGACTCATGTCTCTGGGCTCAGATTTGTAGATGTTTTGAGATGATGATAATGATATTTGTTAAACTAAGGGAAAATGCCTCACGTTACCAACCTCAGTTCAGCAAGGTACTTAAGTATGTGCCTAATATTAAGTATATGAGTAGGCCTATTGACTTGATGGGCTTAAGTACTGTGCTGAATTGGGGTCATACTCCTCACTTTGAATATAAGCAGCATTAAAATAGGGCTTAATGAATTTGATAAAACAATATATTTTTGTGAATCAGGCCATGATAGACCCTGACAACTGTGATATTCTTCATTTTCAGGGACATATGAGCTCTTTAGTACTGACACATACTGTTCCACAAACCATATTTTTTATTACACACTGTGTACGCAGAAGTATTAGAATTTGTTTAGAATTTTTTTAAAATTTGGATCTTATCCCCTCGCATTTGCTTTAACAGGACTTCAGAGGGAATGTTACTAATACTAGTACATACAGAGAGGTTGCTTTGCAAAATAGCTTTCTGAGACTATCTTTGTTTTCTAAGATCAGCTACATTAAGAGCCTTATGGGGGAAAGGTGGTGTTATGGCTAAGGAACTGGACTGGATCTGGGTTCAATACTGAGCTCTGCCACACAGACTTTTCCTTTGTGACCTTGAGCAGATCCTGCATATTTCCCTATACCTCCATTTCCCATTTATAAAATAGGGATAATTATTTTCTCCCACACAGGAATACTTTGAGGATGATTGATGTTTGTGAGGCTCAGATACCACAAAGATGTGGCCATGTAGGTACCTAGATAGAAATGGCTCACATTCTTCAAGGAATGCTATAAAAATGTCTTCAAACTGATTACAGAATGGATCAGGTGTGGCATCAACTGTCTGCAAAATGGTATTAAAAGTATAGCTATATTAGTGTGCTCTCCGATTCCTCCTCTTACATGCTTATCAGGTTTTCATATTTGACTCCCCATGACTCTTCACTTCATTGCTACACAAATGCATATTAATTCTCAGTGTGTATTGATGAACAAAGTCCACTGCTGAACTATACCATCTGTAGAAAATGGCTCCATTAGATGGTGTGGCTAGAAGAAATTGAGCTTGGATTTGAAAATACCAGCTAAAATGATACCTTCTCTTCTTTTCAAAAGATTTGTTTCTATCCCCCAACAGTCTGAGAAGAAACCTTTGAGGAAAACCTGATGTCCAAGGTAAAGATCTTAAATTCCAGCTAAATCTGCCAGAAGGCACAAGGGACCTTTCCTTCAGCATGGAGGAGCTCATAGAAAATAGGATAATCTCCAAAGAGAGAGGGTGAAAAGCAAAAGATGCTGTACTACATAAACCTACAGCTAGGTGGGGTTGCAACCTGATGTCAACTGAAAATCCTACAGCAGAACTGCATAAGCTCTCCAGCTCTGTGACACAAGGGGTACTTAACTTTAAATTAGTTTTTTTTCCATTAAGGATTGTTATCACTTAAATGCCCAGGTACTTGAGAGATCATTGTAAATTAAAGCAAAGTGATCTTCAAATAACCTGTTTAATAATCTAGGAAAAAATCCTGAGAGCAGATTTGAAAGAATTATAGTAAGAGAAGCTTATCAAGGCATTTTTGTGATTATAGAGGCTCTTATCTTGTTTAGAATTTAGATGTGCACTGACTCTCTCAAGGCTGAATTGCCTTGTACAATTAACAGCTAGCATTGAACAAACACTGGTGATTTAACTGAGGCAGATGTGTTAGAGGTTCAGCCTGCTGATGTATTTATTTAGCTTACATCACATAATCATAGGACCCTACTGAATTCATGATCCATTTTGGTCAATTTCACAGTCATCGGATTTTAAAAATAGTAAAATTCATGATTTCAGCTATTTAAATCTGAAATTTCACAGTGTTGTAATTTTAGGGGTCCTGACTCAAAAAAAGGAGTTGGGGGGGTGGGGGTCTCAAAGTTATAGTAGCAGGGTTGTGGTACTGCTATCCTTACTTCTGCACTGCTGCAGGTGGCAGCACTGCCTTCAGAGCTGGCTAGCTGCAGTAGGGTTGCTAACTGTCTAATCACACAAACCCAAACACCCTTGACCTGCCCCTGGCCTGCCCCTTCCCTGAGGCCCCCCCCCCACTCACTCCTTCCCCTTTCCATCCCTCTCTTGCTTGCTCTCCCCCACCCTCATTCACTTTCACCAGGCTAGGGCAGGGGGTTGGGGTCTGGGCTGAGCCTGGGGCAGGGGGGTTGGGGTGCAGGAGGGAGAGCAGGGTGCAAGTTCTTGGAGGGAGTTTGGATGCTGGAGGAGATTCAGGGCTGGAGCAGGGGATTGGGGTGCGGGAAGAGGTAAGAGCTCTGGGACAGAGTTTGGGTGCAGGAGGGGGCTCAGGGCTGGGGTAGGAGTGAGGGTGCAGGTTCTGGGAGGGAGTTTGGGTGCGTGAGAGGGTCCAGGGCTGGGGCGGGAGGTTGGCGTGTGGGAGGGGGTTAGGGGTGCTGGCTCTGGAAGGGAGTATGGGTGCAGGTAGAGTGACCAGATGTCCCGATTTTATAGGGACAGACCCAATTTTGGAATCTTTTTCTTATATAGGCTCCTATTACTCCCCCACCCCATCCCAGTTTTTCACATTTGCTGTCTGCTCACCCTAGATGCAGGAAGGGGTTCTGAGCTGGGGTGGAGGCTCTGGCCGAGAGGCACTTACCTCTGGTGGCTCCCGGTCAGTGGTGCAGAGGGGCTGAGGCAGGCTTCCTGCCTGCCCTGGCCCTGGCCCTGCTCCCAGAAGTAGCTGGCACATCCCTGGGGGGGGGAGGGAAAGGAAGTTCTGCACTGCCGGCGCCCACAAGTGCCGCCCCTGCAGCTCCCATTGGCTGCAGTTCCTAGCCAATGGGAGCTGCGGAGTGGGCGCTCAGGGTGGGGGCAGCATGCGGAGACTCCCTGCCCGCCCCCCAGGAACCACAGGGATGTGTCGGCTGCTTCCAGGAGGGATGTGCCCGCTGCTTCTGGGAGTGACGCTGGGCCAGGGTAGACAGGGAGCCTGCCTTAGCCATGCTGCACTGCTGGACTTTTAGCACCTATAATCTCCTGGTTTGGCTTCAGTAACCTCCGGGAGATACGGCATGATTCCAGGAGACTCCGAGCAAAACTGAGAGGGTTGGCAACCCTAAGCTGGAGAGTAGTGACTGGTGGCTGAGAGCCCAGCTCTGAAGGCAGAGCCGCCATCAGCAGCAGTGCAGAAGTAAGGGTGACATGGTATGGTATTCCCACCCTTAGTTCTGCACTGCTGCCTGCAGAGCTGGACCCTCAGTCAGCAGCTGCCACTCTCCGGCTGCCCAGCTCTGAAGGCAGCGGCGCAGAAGTAAGGGTTGCATGGTATGGTATTGCTAATCTTCTGCGCTGCTGCTGGCAGGGTGCTGCCTTCAGAGATGGGCGCCTGGCCAACAGCTGCTGCTCTCCAGCCACCCAGCTCTGAAGGCAGCACAGAAGGAAGGGTGGCAATACCACAATCCCCTCTAAAATAACCTTGTGACCCCCCTGCAAAGCATACAAAAGACTTCAAAGTGGGACACCAGATTTCACAGTCTGTGATGCATTTTTCATGACTGTGAATTTTGTGGGGCCCTACATATTCAGAATCTATGTTTTCGTTTAAAAATAAAACTAAGTTTCTAGTCTTCATAGCTGCCCAAATAACGTTCCATAAATGAAGTGAATGTATAACCAATGCAATGCTGTATTTCTGAGTCTGCAGCTAGCCTGGAAACATAACTCTCCTCCCACTCCATTAAATCTCATTGCGGAACTAGCGCTGAATCCTAACGATGATTAAATATCACCATTAATCATTTCACTGCTGCTCACTTCAGCAGATCGAATGAGGAAGAAGTGGGGAGTGAAGCTCCTGAGGAGAATTGTGGTTGGAAAGGAAATGTAGAAGGACGAGACACACAAAGAGAAAGGAGGATGGTGAATGGGGAGACAGAGAGCAAAACTTGTGGTGGACCTTTAGGGCCTGTGTACACTGCAGCTGGGAGGTTTGATTCCTAGCTCAGGCCACGTCTATACGGCGCGCGTTACAATCGATTGCTCGGGGATCGATATATCGCATCCATCGAAGATCGATTTTAGATACGCATTTCAGACAGAGAATCGTGGAATCGATTATCTAAATCGAGTGTATCACCCGTCTTCCCGGCGGGATCGTGTGCGCGGCCGCCATGTCATTCCGGACTCCGTTGGTTTTTAGGGTGAGTGTTCTCAGAATCGATGCTATAGCGTGTCAGGGACCGTATTCCGCTCTAGATGGATGCGATATATCGTCCACGCCGAGCAATCGATTGTACGCGCGGCATTACTCGCGACGTGCCTGACGCTAGGGATCAACCTCCGCTGCATGTCCAGGCCCTAAGTCCACCACAATTTGCTCTCTGTCGTCCTTCACTCTCCTTTCTCTTTGTGTGTTGTTCACATTCCTTCAACCACACTTTCTAGGCTTCACTCCACCTTTTCCTTCATTCGATCTGGCTGGTGGCGCAGTGAAATGTTAATGGTGTATTTATCATCGTTAGGATTTCAGCGTAGTTTCCGCAATGGATTTAATGGAGTGGGAGGTTATTGTTTCCAGGCTTAGCTGAGGATCATAAATCCGCCTTGTGGCCCTTGTTTAATTACTTCCTTTATGCGTTATTTGGCACGATTGAAGATAGCAACTTAGTTTATTCTATATAACGAACATAGATTCTTGTTGTAGGCCCCACAATTCAGTCATGAAAATGCTCAGACTGTGAAATTGGTTTGTCCATTTGAAGTCTTTTTGTTGCTTGCAGGGGGTCACAGGTTAGTTTTCGGGGGATTGTGGATATTGCCTCCTTCTGTGTGCCTTCAGAGTGGGTGCTGGAGGACGCAGCTGTGGCCAGGCGGCCCATCTCCTTGAAGCAGCACCCTGCCAGCGCAGCGCAGAGTTAGCATTAACCATACATGCACGAAGATCGATTTTAGATACGCATTTCAGACAGAGAATCGTGGAATCGATTATCTAAATCGAGTGTATCACCCGTCTTCCCGGCGGGATCGTGTGCGCGGCCGCCATGTCATTCCGGACTCCGTTGGTTTTTAGGGTGAGTGTTCTCAGAATCGATGCTATAGCGTGTCAGGGACCGTATTCCGCTCTAGATGGATGCGATATATCGTCCACGCCGAGCAATCGATTGTACGCGCGGCATTACTCGCGACGTGCCTGACGCTAGGGATCAACCTCCGCTGCATGTCCAGGCCCTAAGTCCACCACAATTTGCTCTCTGTCGTCCTTCACTCTCCTTTCTCTTTGTGTGTTGTTCACATTCCTTCAACCACACTTTCTAGGCTTCACTCCACCTTTTCCTTCATTCGATCTGGCTGGTGGCGCAGTGAAATGTTAATGGTGTATTTATCATCGTTAGGATTTCAGCGTAGTTTCCGCAATGGATTTAATGGAGTGGGAGGTTATTGTTTCCAGGCTTAGCTGAGGATCATAAATCCGCCTTGTGGCCCTTGTTTAATTACTTCCTTTATGCGTTATTTGGCACGATTGAAGATAGCAACTTAGTTTATTCTATATAACGAACATAGATTCTTGTTGTAGGCCCCACAATTCAGTCATGAAAATGCTCAGACTGTGAAATTGGTTTGTCCATTTGAAGTCTTTTTGTTGCTTGCAGGGGGTCACAGGTTAGTTTTCGGGGGATTGTGGATATTGCCTCCTTCTGTGTGCCTTCAGAGTGGGTGCTGGAGGACGCAGCTGTGGCCAGGCGGCCCATCTCCTTGAAGCAGCACCCTGCCAGCGCAGCGCAGAGTTAGCATTAACCATACATGCAC